>NC_142414.1:10776944-10936388 GCF_059516105.1 Syngnathus floridae | reverse complement strand
GAACGGGAGATGGAGGTGGAGGGAGGGAAAGCTCAGACTCAGAACGAGGAGGTGGTGATGAGGGAGGTGGCGGGAAATGAATTTCCGGCTTACCCTTTTTAGGCATGCCTCGCGTCACCATGTCCAGATTATTAGAGGTACTCTTCATGTTTTTGAAGCTTTTCATTTGTGCCAAAGCCTGGTTCTCTGTTTGCTTTTGAATTGCATGCTCAGTTATGATGACATTTTGTTGATGAGAGACCGTTTGGTGCACGATGTTGGACTGTTGAACCGTCTTCGTTTTGGTCATTTGCTTGTTTGAAACGTTTGTCTGTAATGAGTTGTGTTCCTCTTTAATTGTACTCGCGTCAGCTGTTTTAGCATTTGCGTGCTCATAATTAGATGTTTGTTTAGTCTTTGTCATAATGGCCTTGGCGGATTGTGTTTTCTGTTGGGGCAGCATATTGGGCTTTTCTTCTTTTATGTTCTTTTGTTGAAAGGCCCCAGCAGTATTGTCTGCTTTGGATGCAGTCACAGAGGCCTCATTGGTAATTACCTGTGTTTTCAGGAGCTTGTTTTCATTGTGCTTTTGCGACTCACACCTTTGAGAGAGGTTTTTTACAGCAACGTCTGAACTGCCTGTTATGCTCTTTCGATTTTCTTCAAGTAAGCGCTCGTGTGTCACTTGATTTATACCGGTAGTTAGTGGATTTTTCTGGGGAGCCTTTGTTTTTGAGTGCCCGCGCTTTGGCTTTGAATACTGTTTTCTTTGCATCAGGCACTTTATCGCCCCTTGAACGTCCCCTTTCACCACTTCCTCTTTTTCGATCATTGTTGTTTCCTGTCCCTCATAGAGTGATTTTATGGATGTTTTCACATCTCCTTCGATGCTCCCCCGGCGCTGCATTCTTGGGCTGGTCGTTGGCTCAAGGAGAAGCTGGATCGTTGCTTTAATATCCCCCTGTTCACTCACTTGATGCTGATATGTCTTCTTTTCACTGGAAGCCTCATGTAAAGATTGCATGGCATTTTGGATGTCACCTTTGACAACCTCTTCTCGTTCGACTTCCTTGACCGCACATTTGGCTTCCTCCAGGGACTTCAGGGTCCCTTTGACATCACCTGGCACTAAATCTTCAACGGTGCTTTCCGATTTTGTGGTTGCAGACTTCTCAAGTGACTCAAGAGCCCCTTTAATGTCTCCTCGTAATATTTCTGGCTTTTCCATTTCTTTTAGCTGATGCTGAGCTTTCTCCAGAGATCTTAGAGTCGTGGGTATGTCTCCTTTCACCACCTCCTCTTTCTCTACCGCCGCTTTTTGATTGACGGCTTGACTCAGTGAATCCAAGGCTGCGCTAAGGTCTCCTTTCACAATGTCCTGTTTCTCCAGGTTTCTGTAAGTCGCAGCGGGCTCCGTCATGAAGACTTGAACAATGCTGCACACATCGCCCGGAACGATATCGTCTTTTGCCACCGTGCGGCCTATCTCCTGTTGGTTCTTCCTGAGCAGGATTTTGGTTTCTTCAATATCGCCGCCAATAATGCACTCCTTTTCTACTGCTTGCTCCGTTTCATCTGCTTCACATTGAAGCTGCTTCAAGTAGTCCAAGGCACCGGACTCGATGCACGTCGTGTAAAAGCTGACATTACCCCTTTCTATCTCGCCTACCCTTATCTTTTTTGCGTCCTCTGCCCCTGAGTTGGAAAGGAGCCGGTGAAGGGTTTTGCTGACATTCCCTTGAATGATATCTTCTTTCTCCATACTTGCCTTTTCCTCCTTATTCAACAAGGAATATATTGTCATCCTCACATCTCCCTTTTCATCCTCTTGAATTAGAATGCCGTGTTTGGAAGAACTCTCGTTCCTGAATAAATTGTTTATGGCCTCCTGGATGTCCCCATGGAGGATTTCCTCTTTCTCAACATTGCTGCCTTTCTCTTGGTTGAACAGTTGCTCTACTGTGGTGTTGATGTTGCCTCGCTCTTCCACGTCAATTGTTATCCCCCTTTCGGTGGTCTCCCTGCGATTCAATAGGTTGAACATTATGTTCCTCAGGTCCCCGCGGATAATCTCTTCTTTTTGTATCTCGGGGGTCTCCTGGTTCATCAGTTTGTACTTTGCCATTCGCACATCGCCAATTTCATCTGCCTCAATGAGGATGCCTTGAGAGTCAACCATTTTCTGAGAGTAAAGTTCTTCAAGTGTCTCTTTAACACTTTTTCCCACAATGTCTCTCTTTTCCACAGTCATCTCATTGAATTCATTGAAAGGCGTCGATTCAAAGAGCCACGTCGTTGTCTTTACATCACCCTGTGGAATTTCTTCCCTTTCAATCACAAGCTCAGTGTCATCGGTGTGCTTGATGCTGTCGAGTGGCTGCTTCTCAAAGAGCCACACAGACTGTTTGACATCCCCTTTCATCACTTCCTCCTTTGTCACTTTCTCCAAACCATCATATTCTGCTCCTTTTTCACCAATCTCATCAATCGCATGCGTTTCAAACATCCAGGTGGCCGATCTGACATCTCCCTTTTGGATTTCGCTCACGCTGACCGTTCGGATGTATTTTTGCGACATCTCATCCGTCTCAAATCGCTGCTTATTTGTCCTCACATCACCACCCTGGATGTCTGCAACTGTTTTGGACATTACTTTTATTTCCTCCGTAATTTCATCTAAAGGTTGTGTTTCAAACCTCCATCTTGCAGAGCTAACATCTCCTTTGTTGATACCCTCCTCAGTAACTGCTTTTATAACATACACCTCCTCCGAGTCTCTGATCGAATCTAGAGGCTTGGTCTCAAACAACCAGCGGGCACCCACCACGTCTCCTCTCATGACCTCTTCCTTGGTGACTGTAGTGACTTCATGGTAATGGCCTTCTTTGTCACGGATAGCATACAGAGGTTGGGTCTCGAACATCATGGTATAGTTTTTGACATCCCCCTTCTCTATATCATTTCTAAAGATACTTGTGAGCGTCGAAATATCAGACTCACTGGATCTGTCTTTAATTTGATCCAGGGAGAACGTCTCAAAAGTGAAACGACCTTTGTTGACGTCGCCCCCTTGAATGTCAGTGACAGTTCGAATTTCTCTTTCTTCTTTGGATTCGTCGTGGATTGTATCAATTGGGTGGTTCTCAAACATCCAGGTGCAATTGACTACATTGCCCTTCTGGATGTCCTCAGCCTGCTGCATCTTCAACAGCTGCATTGTCTCCTTCGAAGTGGAACTCATTATGTCCGACGAGCGATTCTCAAAAATGTACTTCATCCTGGAAACGTCACCTGACTGGATGTCGATTTCGGTGACCCTTCTGAAAGATTCACTGTCGTCACCAGTGAGGTTCTCAAGATTCTCGGTCTCAAAAAGAAAACGGGCCAGCCGCACGTCTTTTCCTTGGATATCGTCCTGTTTTACAGTGCAGGTTTTTAAAATGGTCTCAGACTCTGTATGGTCACGTATGTTGTCAAGACTTTGGGTTTCAAAGAGCCAAGTGCAAGTTTTGACATCACCTCTCTGCACTTCCTGAACATTTGCCTCGCTATTTTCAACTTTCTCATAGAGGGCATCAATTGGTTGTGTTTCAAAGAGCCACCTGCAAGTCTTCACATCTCCTCTTTCAATTTCAGTCTCTTCTTTCGTCTCCTTTTCTTCACTATCAACGTGCTTGATGGCATCGAGTTGCTGCGTTTCAAACAGCCACTTGGCTGTCTTAACATCCCCGGACTCAATCTCTTGTTTCGATATGCCTTTTATGAGCTGAAACTTTTGGAGACTTTCATCAAACTCATCAATAGGCCGAGTTTCAAACATCCATCGACAACTACGCACGTCTCCCTTGACAATCTCTTCTCGCCTCACGGTCCTCACCTCATGGTAATGGCCGGAGCTGTCTTGCATGGCATACAAAGGTGTCGATTCAAAAAGAACCCGGTTGGATTTGACAGATCCACTTGTGACACCTTCAACTTGAATTTTCTGTGCGCCTTCACATTTACTCAAATCCATACGTTCAAACTTTTCCTTACAGTTTGTCACATCACCTTTATCTAGCGCTTCAATGTTGACAGTTCTCATCATTTCTTTCTTCTCTTCTCTTATATTTGCCAGAGGTTGGCTTTCAAAAACCCACTTTTGATGCCTCACGTCGCCCTTTTCTTCTTCAGTTGCTGCCATCTTTTTAAGTTTCCCCACCTCAATTAGTTCCTTGAGATTTTCCATGGGGACTGTTTCAAAGAGATGCTTTGCTGATTGCACATCACCTCCAACTATCTCCTCGGAGGGTAAAGATCGAGCATTGGCGTTATCTTTCAACGTATCCATAGGCTGAGTCTCAAAAACTAGGCAGTGTTTCCTTACGTCAGCTCCAATGATTTCTTCCTTTTTCATCCTGGTGGCCTCCCACTCTTCTTCGTTGATCGTGTCCAGAGACTTTGTCTCAAAAAGCCATCTACCTTTGTTGACTCCCACTTTAACGTTGTCCTCCATGGAAATGCCACAGATAAGCTTTATACTAGCAAGGTCTTTGTTGATAGTATCGAGGGGTTGGGTTTCAAACATCCAACGTGACGTCTTCACGTCTCCTTTCTCGGTCTCCTCCCTGCGAATAGTCGTGATCTCCAGCATCTCTCCCGAATCCCCCCTGATGACGCACATGGGGAGAGTCTCAAACATGCGAGTGGTTGTCTTCACATCCCCTTTCACCTCCTCTCGCTCAGATTTCAGGCTCAAGAAATGGCTCTCCTCGATGGTTTCTGTTTTGCCCAGTGAATCTAGGTGCTGTGTCTCAAAGAGATACCGAGCGGTTTTTACATCCCCTCCGGTGATGTCTTTTGTGTTAACAGCATCCAGTTCATCTTCTTGGTAGATTTTATTCAGGTAGTCCAGCGGCTGCGTTTCAAAGAGCCAAGTCGCGGTACGGACATCTCCTCTTGCAAGATCGGTCAACTTTTGCGCCTGATCTGAAGAATCAAGTGTCTCCGACCCGAGGGCATCCATGGGCTGAGTCTCAAACATCCATGCTGTGTATCTGACGTCTTTCCCAGCAATGATTTCCTGCTGCGCAATATTCTTAACCTCATTCTCATCAGGGGTGTCATCTTTTATCGTGTCCAATGGCTTGTTTTCAAACATCCAGCGCCTGGATTGCACTTCACCTCTGAGGATTTCATCCCACTCCACAGATTCTCGATCAGGACTGGTACTCCCGCTTGAACCCTCGTTTTCAAACATAAAGCATGTTTGCTGAACATCCCCCACCGTTTCCTGAGTATTTTCTGACTCGGTAAGATGACTTTGGTAGTCTTCTTCCAGATTCTTGCGCACCTCTGGATGAATATGCTTGTAGAGGCGCTTTAGTTCAGCCATGCTTTTGTGTTTGAAGTACTGCTCCTTGTTAACATTGTTTTTATTCTGGGTTGCTTGCCTGTCGGGCTGGACACTGCTCTCAGGGGTTTCCTGTGTTATCTCCAGCAGATTCATAGGTGGAGGAGGAGGAAAATATTCTGTTGTTTCATGCATCGCTGAAGACACTGCAGATGAGGCCGTGGTCTTCACGGAGGAGGAGTTTTGGTGACTGGTGATGGTTGAATTTTTGGACACCTGGCTTACTGGCATCCACTGAAACTGGTTAAAATCCATATCGACCTAAGTGGTTCATAAGTGGGCATGGCAAGAGGAACAGTTTAAGGTCATGTCAGCAAATTCACAATATGTTCTCAAATGAATTAAATGTCACGTCTATGTTCAGTTTGCTGTTGGTCAGGTTGGAAGTTACGACATCTCTGATCATGTCATGTGGCCTCATTTTCTACTTATGTGTCATAAAGCTCATTCAATACCTTTATTTCACTGGGGGGTGTGGCTTCCTCGATGTTTCTTTCATATTGCTGCTTCAAAGACTGCGTGGAAACCTTTGGTAGGTCCTCTCCTCCGACAAGCTTAACTGAATTAGACACAAGAAAATGGCTGCCTCATTAAGTCCTTCATAGTGAGAGGAAAGAGAAATGAAGTAAATCCTTTCATTAAAAACACGAGTACTTTCGTTTTCTGGAACCATGCAGAGGCAATTTCTCCGTTTCCCCTTTCTGATATTTTACCATTCATACTTTGCTATTTTTTACTGTGCATTGAACATTGATCCAAATGGCTAATTCATGTACAGTGTTATTAATGTGCAGGGTGTGAAACATGATCATCATGGTACAGAAGACAAAGAGCAGACTAACCTGTTTCATTGTATTTTCCATGACTTGCGACCACATTGTTATGGTGTACGCTCTCATCATGCATTACCTGCAGAAGAAGAAGGCAAATCATTAGCATGCTCACAGTCACAAGTTTTTGATCTACACCACATGAATTGCTTAGTATGCTTGTAATATTCAAGACTTGGAGCAAAAAGTCCAGAATCATATGGGTGTGACGTGCAACTCAAATACCTCTTGCTGATTTTGAAAGATGATTGCGGAGGGGACGTGTTCTCTGACACTACTTCTCACAGTCACCTCAGAAGAACAGGACACCTCCTTCCAATCAAGAAAAATACATTGAATTCCTGTTGCACTCGCAACATTCGTTCAGTGGGCATTTTGTTTTCAATCAAATGACACCCACTATAAGTGAAGTGCAAAGAAAAATCAGATTTTGCAGTGATTGCTTAGTAAAAAAAAAACGTTTCTTTCTCTTTGTTGACATGGTTGAAGTGCACAGGTGAAAACAAACTGTCTACTGAAAGAGCAGTGTTTCATTTTCTCTTGTGGTGAATGGTGCTAATATTTTCACGTTGATGCTGTTCTTGTACGGTTGTCATTAAACTGTAGCCAATGTGCGGTTGATGAGTATATAAGTATACGCTTATAAACCTCGGTTTTATCACCACATAGTTGCTGAAAGCTGAAACAGCCGGAGAGTAATTTTCATAAAGAATAAAAAGCCCTTCATGGTCTGTGGATATATTTTTTTTTTTTTTGCTGCTCAGCAGAGTTTGAATTACATGTTCTATTTGAATTGTATAGAAAACGCATTAGCCAATTTTTCCAAATCAAAGGCGCGTAAGCAAGTGGTAGATTTGAGCTTGTCTCTTTTGCAGTTAACACGAAAGAAACAGCCTCTGCTCCTGAAACCACTTATGTCAGGATTATATCTTTTGAATGTTCAACAAGCTTTAAAACATGGCATAGATCCTGGATAAAGTGTCTGTGAAGGGAATCTGACTGTAAAGTGCTTTCTATTGAGGCGGGAGAGCATTGAGTCGATGAAACAAACGCAGACATTCCTCGCACACACCTCCATGTAAAATTTAGCACTCAGCAAGGTCTTTTACGCTCAGTGCATCCGCTCTGCTTTCCATCTCACTGAACAGATGGGGAGAGTGAATAGAGGGCCAGATCTGACCTTGCTTCGCTGGGATGAGATTTAACGTGTTCTGGCATTTGCTGCATGCACAGTAGTGCATAGATGATCCACATTGATGATGACCTCTTTGATTGACAAGTAAAAATGGCCACATTTATGTCTGCAGGGGAACTTTTTAACAGAAACACCCTCACCACGTGAATTCACTAATTTATTACACAAATGAATAACTGAAGGGAAATGATCTGCTCATTGGAAATCCAAATAGAGATCACTGCACTCGAGCAGCCACAAATGTCCCGTTGGCCAGTGTACAGTTTTGCTAATTCCACTTACCATATTTTCCGCACTATAAGGCGCACCAGATTATAAGGCGCACCTTCAATGAATGGCCCATTTTAAAACTTTGTCCATGTATAAGGCACACCGGATTATAAGGCGCACCTTCAATGAATGGCCCATTTTAAAACTTTGTCCATGTATAAGATATATACATTTGGCCCGCGGACACGCCTGCTGTAGTGGCTCAATATTGGTCCATATATAAGGCGCACTGTCTGCTTTTGAGAAAACTGAAAATACGGTACTTATACAATGGTGAGTTTGAATCAAGTTTAGGTCTAAAAATGGGGATTGACTCATTACAGTGGCACGCGAAATGTGAAAATGCAGACAGGACCAGAAAAACACACAGACAGAGGAGAGCTTGGGAACCAGCTTGCTAACCAGGATAAGGGCTAACATTGTTCGTGCCACTTGTCTTCCTGGATGGTTCACACACTTGACAACAACATGTACCTGCTGCTACACTCAAGCAGCTCCAAGGACTTGAAAAACTGCTGTAGACATTTCTGTCAGAAGCATTTATCATTGTTTAAATTGCCTCAAGTGCTAATGCTAGCAAATATGCACTGGAAAACAACCACCTGGGATTTTCGGTTACAGGTTAGTTTCATAAAAGTTACTGCCTCGGCCATTATTTTTAGCCGTATGTTACTATAGCAACAAAAAAAGAAAAATACAATGCTGTGTAGAACGGTTTGGGTGCAGGAGTGTGCGTTCAGTAAATGTTGCTTGTCCGTCAGTCGTCATTTGCCTGCGGCCGGGCCCTCCATCCATCATTGTCAGAGCGCCATTATTTCAAGCCGACCAAATATGTCATTGACAGTCCATCAGTCTGCCCATCATTATTGTCAGTCTGACATCTTTATTTTATCTACGCTTCTGTCACTGCTAAATTATAGTTTGAAAACTATATTTTAGTACCGACTTCATTTTCTTCTTCTTGCACGTCGGTTCATGGGAAAAGCCAATTGGAGTCAAGAATGTACACGCACTTGACACAGAGTGTACCACTGCATTCTTTTGGGTTCATCAACAATGGCAATGACAACAGTTCTCACCTGCACAGATCTCTGCTGAAAATGGACCTGAGTGCTGCTGGACTGGGAAGACGATGAGGCAAATTCTTGATTTTCAAACTGTTTCTTCACACTGGCCAGGCCACCAGGCAGGGAGCAGGCCTCAGACTCCTCCATCACCTGGGAAAACATAATACATTAATACAAAAGAATAGAGAAATCAAAAGAGAAAGTTCACAGTATTTACAAAGCCCAATTCTAATTAAGTTGAAATAGCGTGTAAAAAAAATGCAAAGCCTTTTCAACCTGAATTCAATGCAATACAGTAAAAACTCTTGAAATGTTCAACCTGATGAACTTTATTTGTAAATATTTAGTAATTTTTAATTTGATACCTGACGCAATAGATTCCCAAAAAGGCTGGGACGGCGGCATATTTTTCACTGTCTTGCATCACTATTGCTCTTAAAGAAAATACTCAAAATGTTGTTTGGGAACTGAGGACAGTAAAAAGTGTCTCCAACATTTTTTTTCCTTACACTGTTGTATTTAAGCAAGCTTCGAATAGCTCTACAAACCTATTTGTCCAGATACTCTGGGTGTCGTCATATCGCCCGGCCCGTAGGCGGGATTGACTTGCTCAATCATAATCCCTTTTTTTTTAATAGTGCATTAACATAAACCAAGGGGATTATTTGGGCAAACACAAGATTAGACACAAAAAAGGAGCGTCAGATATTTATCAAACTTTCATATTGCTCCATTTACCCATCTAGACCTCAATTGCTTTCCCATTCCAGCCTGGCATAAACCCTCAGTTGCTCAGCAGTCCTGAGTCTCTGTTGTCGTATCTAACGATTTATTTCTTCGGCACATTTTCAAAGGAAGACGAGGTCTGGATTGCTGGCAGGCCGGTGGTTGCATTCTTTTTTTGGCCTCAGTTTCATTTTCAAAACTTGTCAAACATATCTACACAATCCAATCATTACAAATCAATCATCATTAACATAATCAGTGTCTTCTCATAATTGAATATCATTAAATATTAATAATAACAGAAAGGTCATTTGGGGCAAATCTGTCATTTCAGAAGCATAAGCTATCAAACTGGGAGCACTTTGCATTAATCAGTACCCATGAAGTAGTTCTCAATTTCAAAAAGGTTGGCGACCCCTGATGTGTAGCCCTCTTCACTTTTATGTGTCCTGTGGCCTCTAGCGTCATCCTTGTGTGAATTGATGGTCAGCTGTATCGTGCTCTCGCTCTTTCCCTCCATGACATGTGCTCTCTTTCTCCCTCTCTCTGTCTTTGTCTAGTTTCAAACCCAACTGGTTGAAACAGACGGCTGCTCCACATTGAGTCTTGGGTCTTCCCAAGAGCCATGATTCCTTGCTTCTGTTGCACAGCGCTTGCTCGTGTCGGGTTCACTTGGGGTCAAGTTGGGGGGCAGTCCATCTTTTAATAAGTGACAAGTAAGGTCTTTAAAAATTGCCCTGAAAAAACTTCTGCTATGATTTGGTGCTATATGAATAGCGAGCATGATCCATGATGCTGTTCCAAAACCTATATGCATCTTTCAGCATTGGTGTCTTCACATATGTGCGAGTTTTCTACGCCATGGGGAGTAACAACCATGCCATCACAGATGCTAGTTTTTAGGGCTGATCACAATCCAGATAGTAATTCTTGGCCTGAAGAACATGACATTCATGCTTTCCAAAAACAATTTGGAATGCGGATTAGCCAGACCACAACACATTTTTCCTCTTTATGTCTGCCCATCTCAGATGAGCTTGGGCCCAGAGAAGCTGGCGACGTTTCTCTGTGGTTTTGATAGATGGTTGTCGCTTTGCATGGTAGAATTTTAACTTGTGTTTGCACAGTTTGCATCACTTTGTTGCATATTCAATTGAATATAAAATGAAATGATTTCTGACATGCAACAACAAAATGAGCACAATGATAGCGTGATGCAAATTGTAGACAAGGTTTGATACCCACTTTAAATTCTTTTTCGTCAATATTTTAGCAAATGTGGGTATACAGTCATTTATGGACTCTCATTATAGCATTGCAATGACCTGTATGTCATTCACTGAACTCAATATTAATTAGCCGCCAGATTTTGGTGTCCGATATTAGGTTGGTCAAAAGTAAAGTAGTAAAGGACAATCATCTCTTTCCCGTGTTGTGAATCTTGGCCCAGTGCGACGAGGATGGGGGCGCCAGGTTTTCAAGTGGATGTGCAATATATTGAAGGACTGTTCTTGTGGCCAATGGAGATTTTTTGTTATTTAGCTACACGTTTACCGCTGCTTGTTGGCGAGCACAGTGTGTTGCAATGTAATCCCAGATGGGCTTAGCATGCTGTATTTTAAATGGCAAGAAATGTCAACAAAGGTGTGGATTTGTTGTTGTTGTTGTTGTTGTTGGATGATAGACAGGGCACACGAGCTCTTGAGGCACCACACATTTGTGTGGCTATACCTATGACAGTTGCCTAAGGTGTGGAAGAAAGGAAGGGGCGGGGGGGTCCCATGCAGATTTTATGTGGCAGCTAGGCCCTAGCTGTCAGTGCTGCCACAAGAGGCCTGACACTGAGCATTAAGTGAGGTCCGGGAGGTTGTGGTACGGCTACTCTGGCTATTATAGCAGTGAAGTGCAGAAAAATGATTCAGTACATCTTGCTTGAAGCTGTGCCATCCTTACTGCTATTATGTGACGCGCGCAGAAAAAGGATGGATGACTGCAATTTTGAAGGGACAAGAAATGCACTAAGAGCACATCCTTTCTGAAAAGAATTTCACATAAAATTTGACCTCTCCAAGGGCATTCTAAAACGCCCTGTAAACAAGTGACTGCTTTAAAAGCACAACTAATGTTTGACATTGTGGAAAAGAAATAGACTTGCTCGCTTGGGTAGGTGCATGACATTGGCAGGTAAACTTCAAGATCTCCTGTGCATGTGACGTGGGCGACTGGAGACCACCTAGCAGCAAGATTCTGCACCCGTGTGTGAATCACTAATGGCGTTGGTGCTATGAAAATATTTTAAAGATGGTAATAATTCATTCAATGAATGTGTTTCCACAATAATTTGGAAAGATTATCTCACATCGGTGTCATATCAATGAATGAAACTTGGTGACATCCACCACGCACAGATCGATGTGCTTTTATTGAGTTAAAAAATCTCATCCGCATTCATCATTAAATTTGCAGCTGTGCCAAGTAATATAATTCATTGTGTCGACTGACAATGGTTTTCTTAAGTGTTCCTGAGTCTACGTCAGGGGTGTCAAACTCCTTTTTTTCACGGGCCACGTTCTAGTCATAGTTTCTTTCTGAGGGCCATTATGACTGTCAACCCAAATAAATGTATGAGCACCTCATATTACAGTATATACAGTATAGGCTACAAAACAAACTGACAAATAACTCGTTTTCAAATCAGACAAGTAAAAACTGGTCAAATATTTAAAGGTAAAAATATATTTTTAAAAGTGAAGACAATTTGCAATTCTAGTAATGACACGAATTTGATGCACAATTTGTCTTTGCGGGCCACGTAAAATAATGTGGCGGGCCGTATCTGACCCCCGGGCCTTGAGTTTGACACCTGTAGTCTACGTGGTAATATGCTTTACACAATCATTGTGTGATGTTTTTAATGCAGTGAGTGCTGCCTGAGGGTCACAGGCGTAAAGCGGTGGTTTTCCGTCTTGGCACTTACAAGCAGAGATTTATTTTTATGACATTATGTAGCATAGATGATTAAATTCATTGAAATTTTACATGGAGGAATGTTATTCTTCATTTTTCACTTGGACTAGTAGCTCAAGCAGTTATTCACAAAATTGTGAACTTGTGAACGACTCTGGCTGTCAGCACACCATCACCTAAATCCTGCATAGATGGTCTTACCGCCGCAGAGGAGGAGCTGGTACTTTCTTTGTGGGACACAGCAGCTTGATACATGGCCAGACGCTCTTTTAGTGACACAGACTCGCTGCTCTCACGGTCATCGGCGTCTGGAGCCCGACTCCCCTGAATGGGCTGTTCCTCTGCAGCTACATACACACATAAACATGAAAATGTCATCATTTCTGGGCTCTGAGTGGAGATAATACTTGATATATTTAGCATTCTGTTTTCTTATTGATGCTTTATATTTATTCAAGACAAGAGAATCTGTAACAAAGTCATCAATAAGCACACACGAGTTTATGATTCTCCATTTTGCTCAATGCACCCCCGTGGACTGCCAATTAGGGGAGACCATTGATTTTGCATTTGACTTTTCTGCGCTACAAAGCATCATTAAGCAACACAGAACGCTTCACCGTGTCTCAGCTCACACCCACACTGGACCTTTTAGCTCTTTACATGTTCGGTCTCTCGCGGCAACAATGTGGTGGGATGAAAGAAAAACCTACATAAAAATGATTTTCGCTCATTATCGGCACAACCTGCAACCTTTGAACATGCTGACATCCTACGCCTTGTTCTTTTGTCATCAGATGCAGTTTTTGCTGCATATGCATGAATTGTGATAATCATGAGAAGAGTTTGTGGAGCACTGCTGCACCTGATTCTTTAAAACATTTTGGGGTAAAATGAAGATCTCATTTGTGCCATCAAATATGCTTGCATTTATTTGTCTCAGTTTGTGCTTGGCTATGCAGTTTCTACACACTTAAATTTATGTAATGCAGTGTGTACATTGTGGTTTCAACACACAACAAGGCTTTAAAGTCAGTAAATGTCATGAGATTAACCCAATCACCTTTTATTTTATTTTTTTAATTAATTAATTAATTTATTTATTTATTTATATTTTTCTACTGAAAATTTGAATTGGTATGACAATTTTATGGCCAGGCTATAACAAACAACTAGACTGAGAAATCACTTTCTTTGTAGAACTGACACAAACTACAAAGCGTCATCGCTCCGTCCAAAGTTAGGAGTGCGTGTCTAAGAGTTGTAAACTATTTAAGGCATTGTACTTTATATACAAAAAGTGTAAAAGGTATGATTTATAGCTCACATCAGAGTAGATCCACTCCCACGCATGATCTTTTCTTCTGTTTAGCCTCATTCATCACCACATCTCAGAAGAAAATGTGATATATTTTTTTTTATATTCTTTTGCGCATTTTTCACAAGAAAGCTTGCACAATAATCAGTGTGTTTCTTGTCATGTTTTTTTCCCCACCATGTGGCTTGATTAAAGTTCTAGCTCAGAGCTGGACCAAATTGGTAAATGTATGTGTTCTGGTCACAGAAATTCCCGAGATGTTGAGGGATGAATGGTTGACAGTGCTGCCTGCCAATGCAAACAATTTTGAATAATCTTTGTAAGAGAAGTCACTGATGGCATAGTGTTCACCTCCAGACGTCAGTTTGAAAGTGATCCAGGGTGTTAGTCTTCCTTTTCACACAGTTAGCTAGGATAGAAAATGCTGCATTGTTTTTCTAACTCGCTTTGAATTTTGATCAGATTTGATACTTTTATCTAGCGTTAAGTTAATCAAATCGGGTTGAGGATTAGATTTGCTTTGGCTTTCATTATTCTTTATTTAGCATTTTAAAAGGCATATCAAAATTGACTGCCACTAAAAAGTACATAGAAAAGTACTTCATCTACAAATACAGGTATATATTAAAAAAAGAGACATCATGTACTTGATCTTATATGAACTATTTGTGTAAAAGTGTATCCCAGTCATGAACCTCACCGGCACAGGCGGTAAACTTGGTGTAAATATGCATGGTGAGTTTGCGTTCCAGTCCACTAGCCTGGAAGTGTTAATCACACTTTTAAGAGTTGAACTGCATAGTTTTAAGGTGGCTTAATCGATTTAATGCAAAGTCAGGGTATTTTTCTTCCCCTGAAGACACTAGGAGTGAATGTCTTGTTAGTTATTCTTGAGTGAATCAGCTGGGATGCACTCCAGCTTCTCTTGAAACGGCACGGTTAATTTTTTGTGAATTGATTTGCTTACATAGAGGTGAATATGTTTGTTGTCTGCTAAAACCTTTCTACTGTGACTGGGGAAACAAATCATATGTATTAATATTTTATTCTAAAAATACAATTAATCTAGTATGGCCCTCGGCGGACGAAAACGGAAATAACTCCTGACGAGGAAAATGTTCCCCACCGGATTTAGAGAGTGACTTTGAGTGGTATTAATGACTATGGTTCAAGCACCTCATGATAAAAACATACTGTCCTCATGATACCAGTTTAAGCTTTCTGTTACGAACGGCATGTTAGTGTGTGGTGAGTAATAGGCAGCCGGTGGGATCTGAAAATAAACCGTTTTTTACTGAGTCTATCCTATAAATATAGGTCAGATATCCTACACCTGAGGCTGTCTTAAAACCTCACACCAGCACGATGACAGAAGCACAATCATAACACCTTCATCTATCACCAGAGATGTATGCTCACGTCATGGTCAGGAGCTGTCACAGAGCCAGAGACCTGCTTTTTGAAGCATGACGGCAGTGACAACAGCCTCTTTCAATGGTATGTCGTCTGCAAAACTGCCATAGCTCAAAGGTGAGCTAGCCAGCCTCGGGTCTTTTTATTTAGCGCCTGTTACCGCAGCATCATGTTCTCTTGCAGAGGGAAAGATTTAGGAAGGGGAGGGGGGGGGGGAGTGTGGAGAGGCCCGTGCTATGTGAGCATGACATAAAAGAAGTATGGCCCTATCCTAATTATTATGGGCATTCAATAACGAATATGCTCTTGGCGCCAGGAAACCTTAGAAACTGCTATCATCTGCATTGTTTTACTTCTGCTGATGTGTTATACACTTTGATTTTATTCACAGTGTTACACCATAAGTGCTTAAATGTACATGCTGGTTTGGCTAAAACATGCAAATTCAGAAATTGAGTGGCCTCCCTGACTCTCCCGCACGCCTGCTGAGGAGAGGCGGAGACAAATGAGTTATTTCAGTGATTAAGGGTTACATGGCAAAGCAAGAATACTGCCCGGACTAAACACGATGGTGTCACAGCTCCCTCTCTGGGCTCCCACACACCATACGCCTTAAGCGACCCAATTTGATATTACGGACCAAAGTCTTTGGTTGGTGTGGGTTGACGAGATCGCCCCAAATGAGCTGGACTAATTGAAATGTCAGCCACGGAGGCTGATTTACTCCTCACAGATGAAAGCAAAACAGGCGCAATAATTGAGTTGTCAAATCTATCAGAATAAGTTCTTCACATGTAGACCAGATTGCCCTGGAGTGCTTCCTTGTGCTCAGCTAAGCACTTTTGTTTCTCATTCGCCACACTCTCAGAATACTGCCGATGAGCTTGTCGCCAACGATGGTGAAAACGGAAAGCGTTTCCTTGTGGAGTCAGAAATATCACATTTTGAAGCTTACAGCACAGCAACCCAGTACCACAATCGTTTCCTTTTCCACCTCCCAGCCATTAAAACAATTCATTATAAGCACAAATGCTGTCTCCTTTTTCCAATGTTCTCTTCCACTTGTGCTTTGGCTGAAATCAATTTGTACGTACGTGCTTATTTTTTATAGAAGCTCTCTGGTAATTCACAATGACTGCTTACCTTCTGCCTAGGACACACTGAACAAGTGATGTCAATAGAATCCCACTGAATAGCAAAAGGCCTTGCAACTCCAGAAAGAAATACTTATTTGAAAAAACAAGTCAAGTCCTGGATGGAGACCAATGCAATAGCTTGGAGGCCAGCTCCAGCCGCGTGCTGCTCAGCAGTGAGGCCCTGGCATGCAGTGACAGCTGATTTTATTTTAGAATCCCCCTTCGTAAAAAAATAGGATGGACTTACAGGAGAGGATTGGTGCATGCGCCTTGGCCTTTTTTTAGAATCAAGTATCAAGGTACCCAGCATGCCCTTTAACTTATGTCACAGCGGTGTTACGGACACAGACTTAACATACAGTATGGAAAATACTATAAAAAATTCTATATTCACCCGTCTGTGGCATGAGGTTACTCACATTCTCGTGAGCTTGACGACCTGTAATCCGAAAATTTGATCAGGGTGCTTTGTGTAGATATGTGTTAGATGTCATCATATTTTATTAATGAATAAATCCTATTTCACTGAATCACTGTAGAATTGAACTCTTATTATCATCAACTTTATTATAGTATATTTTTAAAACCATCCCACTGGCAGACGCACAGCTTTAGAGGGTGGATTAAACATGCACTACGATTAATATGGAAGTCAAAGTCAAAAGTCAAAGTCTGCTTTATCGTCAATTCCTTCACATGTCAAGACACACAAAGAGATCGAAATTACGCTTCCCACTATCCCACGGTGACAAGACATATTACACACATACATGCAAACAGCACAAAAAGTAAAAACAAGAAGGCACAAACAATGAACAAATAAGAGCGATGAATAAATAATCAATAAACAAATAACATAAATAAATAAATAAGAGGGGCAAAAATGGAGCAAGTGTGCATACAGCAGACAGTCAGAATATAGCACAAAAGTGGAAGTTTGTCTTCAAGTGCCCACTTCACAAATTCTTAGCAAATCTTTATATCATCTATCTGTGGAGGTTTGCTTGCACTTCCTTATAAACGTACTTTACGCACCTTGACCTGCCACAGGACTCAAACAAATCAATCTTCTTTCATTTCTTTCTTACATGGAGCTTTTAATGGAAAGGATCTGATTGTTGGTGGATCAAGGTTGTCGTATTCCCAACAATAATGGCTTCAGACCAAATAAAAAGCAAAACAAACATGCACAGTTTAACTCACTTGGAACACATGCTTTCAACACTATTTAACTTATTCAAATATTTACACTTGTTAAAACATACTTTTTCTAAAATTCCTGTGGGTGCCTGTCAATAAATTGGAGGCTATCATACCACATTACTGTGATGACATAACTTTCTTTTAATAGGAGATAAGGGGTGGACCAAAAAGGGGCGGGTCTAGCACAGGACGCCATCGAAGCTAAGGCTGTCGCGAAACAGAGCATACTCTACAACAAAATTTACAGACATAGAACAAACACGAATTTACGATAAAGGGAAAATTATAATGTAACATCATTTTTTCTTTTTTTTTTATGTTCTATTGTACTATGGAGTTATCATTTTCTGTATTTTTTTTCTTTTTTCTTGTCTTTCTTTAATGTTCGAAATAAACAAAAAAACAAACAAACAGTGTATATTGTCATTGATTTGTGGAAACAATGAATATTCTTCCAGATTAGTTGGGGACCTTCTCTGCCTTATCTTATTCTAATTAAATACTCCATCTCTCCAATAAATAGTGCATGTTGCAGCATGTGCTACATTGTTTTTTGCTTTTTTTTTGTTTTGGAAAAGTATTTACTTAAAAGTCACTAAATATAGCGTATTGATAAATCGTGGGAACACTACAAACACAAGTCGTAGGTCTCGCTTGCTACCTTGCCTGTGCTGATCTACATGTAAAGCACAACTTTCAAAATAAAAGAAGCACACATTTTACTGAAACAGTTCTTCTTTTATCCCTCCTGTGTTGCCTTGGCCCACAACATAAGCAGGAATCCCTTCATAAACCATTGACCTCAACCCAAAGCCTTTCATTCATTTTTTCTGGTGCATTATCCTTCCCCCAATACAAGCTTAAATCCATTTCACATGAATTATTCATGTCTATTTTCTCTATTATTAGCCGTGATCACTTGTGTTTACTGACTTGAGCCCATCCCGTGAGCTGTTGTTGGCAGCCCATTGACCAGAGAAA
Organism: Syngnathus floridae; assembly: GCF_059516105.1. Classification (NCBI taxonomy): domain Eukaryota; kingdom Metazoa; phylum Chordata; class Actinopteri; order Syngnathiformes; family Syngnathidae; genus Syngnathus; species Syngnathus floridae. The sequence goes on along the minus strand of NC_142414.1, from coordinate 10,917,911 downwards.
AGTGCGGTTATCGGCCTCGAGGAGAGGCTGCACTCGGCTGATAATCCCACTGAAATTGCACATGGATTTCCTGTTCCTAAAGTGAAAAATAAACGCACTCCCATGGAATACCTGATGAAAGCCTACACTAACTACCCAAAGTAAAACTAAAGAATAGCTTCTTTTTTATGCTTGTGCTAATGTTTTTGAATGATAAACAAATAACAGAAATCAATTTATGGTACCTCACATTTGAAAGGTCATATGTACCTATTCTTCTGACATTTGAATCGCTGTGGGGGGGATGCAAGCGCTTACAAATTGCACAAAAGAACGCTTCCATCACCTAGTTTCTTTTTTCTTTTAATGAAATTTGTCTTTGATTAGTCATAACGTGGGTGATTCCTTTCTTTTAGCAGCCATTAAAAAAGCTCTGACATGTCCAGCTTTATAAAGACACAGTGGGAATGTTCTGCATTGTTTGAATCACAAAATGGAATTAAAATTTGTTCCTTTTTTAATACAGGGGTCTCATACGCAAATTGTGTTGGGGCCCCTGGAGATTGGTGTGTGTATTCCACAAAAAAAATTGGTTCAAGTATTCCAAAAAATGTACAATGAATTTAATCTTCTCGATCTTTTTTAATAGCCGTTCAGAAAATTAATAGTTCCTCATTTTCTCTCTCATCTCCCCTGGTACATGTTGAGCTGAGTACTGACTTCTAATTTCATGATCATTGGAACTTTCCCTGTGCAATGAAAATATGTCAGTGTGCCTATGTGCAAACAAAAAAAATCTGTCCCCCATTTTTCTTGAAATTGGCTGTTCTCGTCGGCAACCTCACTCTTCAGCACAGGTTTTGAAAAAGATGTGATTGAGACTGGGTAGCGGGATCTTTTTATTCCTCTTGGCGTCACGTCAGATTTATATTTCCCTGAAAGCTGTCATTGGCCTGTACTATGGAAGCTCATAAGTGATTTTTGAAAAAAGGAAGTAAAGCCGCCAGCATAACGACACGGTAAAAAAACGCTTACATTCAACTGTGATGCCCAGTAGGGAGGTGCAAAAAAAGAAAATACCCAGTGGGCTATGAGTGAGACCCCTGTTTTAACATGTAAATTTATTTGTAATAAATTCATTGTAATTAAAAAATTAAAGTCACAGCCCTTTTGACAACACAATGAGAGATGCCCTGGTGGGTTACAATTGTAAAATAACATTTCCAAAACTTATTCTAAGGTACCATTATGCTGGATGTGGTAGAAAATAAAACAAAATGCATTATTCTGTTCGAGGCAGCGCTTTGGTGTTGAATTATTTTATGAAGCATGTGAGTGACACATGTAGTTGTAACAAGTAAACAAGGATTCATATAGAGCAGTTGCAGGGGGATCTGTGGGGGAGCTTTGCATCTGTTTAAAGAAGAGTTACCGCACCACTGTGCTTTATTTAAACTTGACGGCTTTGCGAGAAAAAAAGTCCCCCAGCGTGACTCCTGCCACTCGAGAACAACTCTTGCCGCCACTGTCAGTCATTTGACCCTGCAGATTACGCGACGTCAGTGACAACCTGTCAGCGACGACAAAAGCCGCTACGCGGTCAGGAGAACATGACGGGAGAGGATCATCAGCCGGCTCCAGGTTTAAATTCCTTGTGGAGTTCCAAAGGTGTACTGGCATAGTGAAGCTCCCAATTTGTTTGCTTGTGTGTGTACATTTGTGTTTCTGCTGTGATCTGCAGATCTACAATTAAAAGCTTTTGATAAAATACTCAAAAATAAAGGCATTCCAATTTTTCCCTTGATGAAAATTGTTTTGAAAGACTGGCACAATATCATGCAAATGAGCCACTGCTCACCTGGAGCCTCATTTATCAGAGAGTGGTTCTAAATTTATTCGTATGACTGAAATTTAGTATGTGTAAGTAAAATAAAATCGATGTTTATGGAATGCACGGACAACTTTTGTACATGCAATGAGAAGCAATGTTGTTATTAAAAGAATAAAAATAACATGGGAGATTTTTTTTCAAATAGTTTGACAAAAAAAAAACAAAAAAAAAAACACGTCACCTTTGTACTGGAGGCGCACACCCACAGAGCTATCCTGACTGAATAGTGCATGAATTTATTCAGCCAGCCCACATGCATGGCAGATTATTTGGGCATTGAATGAATTCAATCATTTCCTGATTACACCTGAGTTTGTTGCGTGATGGTATGTTTATTAAAATGCAGGTGCAATCAGATTTTTTTTCCCTTCCCTACATAGGGGGGCTGGGCTGATTATTTCTAAATGTTTTTGTGGAATATCAAATGGAATTTTTCAAAGAAAAGCAGATGTTTGCAGATAACTTATTTTGATTAATCACAAACAATCAGATTTCACCACGGAATAGAGAAATCAGATAATTATTACTTTTGAGAACCTGAAATCAGAAGATTCAAACAATCTCTTAGTTAAAAATGTCTCTACTCAATTATTAAGATATGAGGCGATTAATTTGATAATCGATTTATTATCGATTGATTGCTTTTAACTCCTGTCCTCTACAGTATACGTACATCGACATTATGCAGTTGGGAATAGAAGCAATGTTAACAATTGGAGTGCCAACTATACATACTAAGTATTACATAAGTTGTGTACACGCTATAAGGGCAGTATGGTTTTAAAGTGTGCGTGCCTCTTTGTTTATCCTCGCTGAGCTAAGGTCTCATGAGGTTCGCCTAGGTCTTGCATGACGCTGACATGGTGGTGGCTTAATGTGCTACTTGTACTGTATTTTTCCCAAACCTTTGGTGAAATTCCCAATTGTACAACCTCGAGGGGCATTGAACTTTGAAGCAGACTGAATAGTGAGTTGTGAGTTAACTGGGCCAACACATGCACAAACACACACGTGCTTGCACACACTCATACATACACACTCACAGTTTAGTGTACACACCGTTATCACAATCAGCTGAAAACAAACTACAGGCGAGTTCTCCACTGTTGCTATCACAGTCTGAAGGCATAGCATCTAAAAGACATACTAGTTATCTTTTGAGAGTGAAGTGTCCTTATTAAAAGCGTTCCTGGCCGGGAGTCTTATCTGGCAAGAATAATCGAGTGTTCCCAAGATGCCTTTTTCCGTGTACTACAGCAAAATGTGTTATTTGAAAGAGCCTGTGAAGAACACCGGAACTCCCATCACACATTTACATTACATTTTCATTGAAAGTACTCACAAAAACTTTCATCCAGACAAAAGGCCATTGGCTTATCTCGTGGTTGATCGGGCAGCACAATACATCTGGATGTCGCTTGTTTGGATGGTGATGCATGGATGCTTGTCACTTCCTGGTTAAAGAGAGAACAAAAGGGGGAGAGCTGTCACATCACAACACCTGCGCTTTTGTTTTTTTTACTGTGTTGAACAAACGGTGACACCTCAGGTCATCTCAGAACCTCAGGACAGCAGCTGTTTTACCCATGTATTTAAAAAGTACCCATGTATTTCAAAAAAAAAAAAGCTATAAAGTCATATCCACAGGTAATTTGTTTCATTCGTAAAATAAAAGGATAACGCAACATTCGAGAGTGGAAGAAGAAAAATCCAGTAGATTATCATGGAGGGGGTCTTTCACTTTCTCTCACACTAAATTTGTATCTACATTTTCGGTCCATGATATTGTGCCTCTATTCAATTAAACTTTATTTCTAAAGCACTTAATAAAAACAACTGCAGCCTTAACAAAATGCTATTCCATAAGAAGAGGCGAGGAATAAGATTTCTCGATAGATCATCAGTGCAACGTCATTACTATGCTACCAAGAACTTTGCTCTGCAATTTCAAGACACCATTTAGTAGAAATAAACATTAATATTTATGAGAGGGATCAGTCGATCATGATTTCTTTATCTCAGAGGTGCAGGCATGTTTATGTGGAGAAATAACCAGTAATGGATTTAACCAAAATCTAGGATGATCAGGGCTGTATGTTTGGGCAAGGCATCGGGGTATTTGCTTAGCTTGTCATAAAAAGTCTCCAAAATCAAACCATTCGCACAATTACTCTGCACTTTGTTAGACTGGCGCTGAGCACAAAAATAGAGTACGTTAAATTTCTGAAGCCAATATTGTGGTGTTTCTGCTTGCTTTGGACTCAAAAGCCAATCAAGTGTAAGATCTAAAGTTAGTTGACAAAATTGCTGGCAAAACTTCAGAATTCCAAAGCCACATATAATTGGAAACTCAGAAGCACTTTCTTTGCGGAAACCAGATGGAGAGATGAAATGGAGTGGATGAAGAGCAGCTGTACAAAATCATGTCTGCTTGTATAGGTTGATCCATAGGGAATGTGCATGTTGTCGAAATGACATTCTGACAAAGTCAGATTTGAATCCAGGTTTACTGGCTGGCAATTACAATCACAAAAAGTGCTGTTCATTTGGTGTACGCACAGTGCACAAGTAAATATATGGATGAGCACGATATCCATTGGCTGGAAGTGCACTTGGTTGAACATGAATAGATTCTACCCCGCTGTATTTCATTAATTCTCCACGTTAGGAATAAAAAACGTCAATGAGGACGCGTCCTTGGTGAAATGTTTTTCTTCCGCAAGCATTTTGTCACAACTTAGAAGTCAGCCTACACGACATGTTTTTCCATTTGCAAATTCAGTGTGTGCGTATGTGTGAGTGTGTGTGTGTGTGTTTGCAAATGTATGGGTGTTTGTTTTATGCAAATTATGTTTTCCCCGTAGTGGTCTTTGAATTGCAGGGCGTCATCATGGAGCCACTCTAGTCACGCAATGCACACGGTGCCTGTGGCAAAATCATGCAGTTATTAGATGTCAACCAATTATTTAAAAAAAAAATACTCTGAGAAAAAAAAAATGTTGTCAAACCTGCAAATCTCCCAAACGTTCTCATTTGCATCCCCCCTCAAACTATCACACACTCACAGCCATCATGGAGCGTTCATAATCATCTCCTTTCTGTCACTGTCATTCTGACTCTTTCTCGAGTGACTCTCACCTCGAATGAAACTCAATTCACTGAGCTGCACTAAGCATCGTCACATGGTTTTAACTGACTCCCCAGTGCTTCATGTTTCACAAAATGTGCCTTTGACTTCACAACAGAAGGGAATCACAGATGTTACTCACTGAAAACAAGTACATATTAGAAATGGTACTTGGACTGGGTACAGGAATGACATATGGCACAACAAAATATACGGAATTCGTGTCCACAATGGGCGCTTTTGAACCAAAACAAAGGAACAGAGTAGTGGTACCAGCAGCAACGCTCCGACATTTTTCAGTTGTGTGCAAATTTTTATACATATTTGCATCTACGGTACAGTATTTTCCGGACTATAAGGCGCACCTTCACTGAATGGCCCATTTTAAAATGTTGTCCTTATATAAGGCGCACCAGACTATAAGGCACACCATTAATGCATCATGTCAGATTTTTAATCCAAATCAAATCATTCTCCATTTTATCTTTTTTATTTCAACTTCAGACGCAACAAATTACTTTATAATCACAAAATAATGATCCATAGTCTTTTTGATTCATGATTCATAGTCGTCAGCAGGCCACTTATGATTGATTTCATGACACAATGCTTCTGGCCAGTTTGAATTTAGGAATTTGGTCCATATATAAGGCGCACCGGACAATATGGCACACGGTCGGCTTTTGAGAACATTTTAGGTTTTTACTAGGTGCGCCTTATAGTCCAGAAAATAGGGTACTTTTTTGGTCCCCATGTGGAGGAAGAACGAGGAGAAAATTAAAAGGGTCTCACTCATGCCAGTGAAGGTGAATGGGTAATGGTCTCCAGCACATTTACAGAAGGAATAATCAGTAAGAATAAATCATGGCAATCTGTCTGAACAATGGCAAACCTTCACAATGGAGAATCAATTCATGGGAAAGGAAATTTTGATCCACTTAAAAGAATTTCAGCTAATGAAATCAATTCTGGCCATCTGGGACCATTTCCTGTGATATAAACCAACTGCAAGGCCATTCAACTGGGGAAATAGTGAAACCATGGTAACAGTGATGTGCACATAATATTGCCTGGAGAGATGACTCTGTGCCATGTGTCCTTCATGGATTCGTCACATTGGTGTCTGCCCATTAGAAGGAGACATTGACTGATCGACCGTCACGCGGACCGAAACGTTACGTTTTTGTCTTGTGTCAACCTCTATCAGTTTCGTTTTCTACCAATAATCTTTGCTCCGACTTTCTCTGCTTAATCTGATTCATTTGTCCTCTCTTGTTTGTTCTGTGTCTTATTCTACTTTTTAACCTGGCAATTCGTCAAGGCTTAGAAATATTTTGATTTTGCAAGAAATATTACTGGGCGCAAGGGTGCTAGAACATGAAAGTATTGAATAAAAAGTGACTTCAACTTGCAATTCAGGAGCACTGCTAAATTTGAGTCCCTTTTTATATGAATTCACTTCTGGTTTCAACAGCTCAGTTTTGATTGTTTTTCTGCAGAACTTTTGTTTACTTAGTTTTTGTGATACCAAAACAGAAGGGTACCATGACAGCAAATGGGGAAATGTCATGACAACTTTTGATCCACAAATAAAGTATGACATCGGCAAGACGTAGCCACGTCTCGGCATGTTGATCTATCCTTTATACTTTTTCCATCAGCCTTTCCCTTGTCTCATCACTCTTATTCAACTTTTGTGTCGTCTGTGCCTTCGTTGGTCTTGCAATCGCTGTGTTTACCTATAATTATAGCTGGCAGATTTGTGCTGTTGCAAGAGAAAAAAAAATAGAAGAAATCAAAATATAGAAAAAAATAAAGCAGCCCTTATTCCACTGAACAGCACACAGATCTTGCAAAGAGAGAAAGCAGATAATGTGGACTTTGCGTGCTGTTTGTGCAACGTTTCTCCAGGTGTTCTGGCTTTTACCTTCTTCCAAAAACATGTTTCCTGGGGCAATTAAAGACTGAAGGTTTAATATATGTGTGTCTATATGTGCCCTGTGATTGGTTGGCAGCCAGGCATCTGAGGAACAGGCTCCAACTTTGAGATAAAAAAAATAGTAATTGCCCAAAATAATATAAAATATACCACAATGACAAAATATTATAATAGCACTTCAAACATTTAGAAATATTTTCAAACATAGTTGTGCCTAGCTGTATTAAGGGTTGAATCGACTTCACTGCTCAGCATGAAATATTAGTGTGCTGATAGCTAATCATGAGTTTTTTTGCATATCATCATCCAATCATCCAGAACTTTCCAATTGCCTGGTTTATAAAGCTCCGGAGAGAAACAATATATTTGTCCATATATGCACCTCTCCCTCAGAACAACCAGCAGTTATTGCAATGTAAATAGATATTTTTGCCCGTGAAGAAAATCTTCCTTGATCAGCCTTATTCCGATTTAATGTTCTGACACTTATCGGTGAAAATGATCTGCCCACAGCTGGCATAGTGAAGGCGTGCTGGAGTTAATTTGTCGCCTCCGGTGCAGTCAAGATCAAAACCTTTTCAAGTTAAAAACTGACTACCCTAGGCTAGCAATAGACATCTATGGCTATGTATTTATCAGGAGAACTAGCTCATAGATGAACACCACCAATGACAATTGTGATCCCATGTACTCTCACATGCAGGAGGCTGCCTGCCAAAATGTGGAGGCAGAATTTTGCCGCTGCAGCGCATGCTTTATTTTTTTGTTTCGATAGTTTTATGAGCTCGGGAAAACTATGTAACATATAAATATTAAATGCAGTGGCACAACAATCAAACCACAAAACATGTGCGTTTAATCTATCATTTTGCCATCTCTCCATCCTGGTATATATTCAATTGAGTGTTTCATATGCAACCAGTCCCTCATTCAATTTGTAATTCACATATTATCTCGGTATTTTTGCAAAGGAATGTAATGCCTCAGAGATGTCATTTAATGATTATGTCTGCGGAGTAATGCAGGTTCCCGTGGCCAGTAAGTGACTCATGGGAGCCTGCCAAGAAAATAGGTCACTCACAATTTGGGAAAATCATTTCAAATTAGATTGCACCTTGCATCTGGAACACGTGCAGCATACACCACTCACAAGCACTGTGACATTTCTTTGGCCTAAGTGCCTGATGGCTTTTCTGGCACAGCAGCTCTCAAACATAACCCACACTGCACCAGGCAAACCTTCTTCAGCCAGTGTTCTTCATTCCAGTAGTCCATGTCATATAGATGACAATAAAAATAATCCAAGGTGAAAGTCCAAGATGAATAAATGATCTTTTACCACCTATTTCACCGGCAGGGGGTCAAGGGGGAAGTTAGAGGTGGCTAAGGATAAGTGGTTCAAAAAATGGATGGATGGATGGATGGATGGATGGATGGATGGATGGATGGATGGATGGATGGATGGATGGATGGATGGATGGATGGATGTAGCTTACTGATGGATGGATGGATGGATGGATGGATGGATGGATGGATGGATGGATGGATGGATGGATGGATGGATGGATGGATGGATGGATGGATGATGCAGATGTACCTAATGTTATGGCAGATGAGCAGATGATCAAGCAAGTGATGGATCACTTTATACATCACTTTATTCATTCTTAATTTATTGTGTAATTTTTGCTAGCTCCCTGACGTCAAAGCTAATCATGAGATCTCACGAGTAGCACATGCCTTCTGTTGATATTATGCAATACATTCTTCTTTTGAAGGTCATCTAGGCTTTCATGCAACACTACCCCCCCCTACCCCCCGCCCCCACATACACACAGTTTGTGGACTGTTCATTATCTGCTTTCTCTCTTTGCAAGACATGTGTGTACTCTTCAGTAGAATAAAGACTGCTATTTTTTATACTATTTTTTTTTCTCATGCAACAACACAAATCTGCTAGCCATCATTATGGATAAACACAGCAATTGCAAGACAATCTTATACAAACATAGGCACAGAGGAGACAAAGTTGAGTAAGAGTGATAAGACGAGGGAAAAGCTTGTGAAATGGAGTGAAACTATGAAGAAGGGATTATATAAATTTAAGGCTCAGTAAAAGATGCAAAAAGTATAAAAGACAGACCAACATGTGGTATGGGATTCCAAAACGTATGTATATCTAATTTCAGCAAAGCACACAAATGAAGGCATCGCTCAGCCACATGGGGGATTTTTATACTGATAGAACCCAAACTGAATGCCAGCCAATTGCAGGACACACATAGACAACCAGTCACACTCACGATCACACAATTTGGAGTGGTCAGTTGTCCGACATTGTTTTGAAAGAAACCGGAATACACAGAGAAAACTTCACACAGAAAGGCCAGAGCCATAATCAAACCCTTCATTTCTGAACTGTTAGGCCGACAGTATGCCACCCTTTTCCTGAGTAACATTAGTATATAGAAATATCAAAATAAATATATGTAACTTGATGAGATTTTTTTTCACAGTAACTTGGTACTTGCTTGAAACTTGACAGTTTAAACCTTTAAAAGCCAACCAAGAGACGAATGACGACATGTATGCGAGCTTGAACAATTAAACGGAAGAGAAAAATATTTGCCGTTTGGCTAGTACTATGATAGTCTGAGGAGTTGATGAATGAGGAAAATGAGAGAGAGAAGGGACAGTAGAGCAGGCAATTATGGAGGACCACGAATTAGCACTGATTAGTAAGGCGGAAGTTAGAGAGGATGAAAAATGGAAAAGCAATTAGTTCTGATGCCATTAAACGCTACATCGTTGGGGAACCTCTTCAAAAATTACAAGCCCAACTAATTTAATACGTTTGAAGGGCATTTTTTGTAGCTTACTGAAAAATAAAAGTTAGACAGAGGCAACAGTCAAATTGCAACTAATGCATCCGAGCAATGTCACATCTCACCTGTCTTTTGGGTTTGGTCACGTGACATTCCTGATGCAAGTCTGATGTCAATTTCAATCAGCAGTAGGAGGCAGTGCTGAAGCAAAGGTTTTTGATTCATGGCTCTCAAAGAACCCTAAACCATCTGAACTCCTGCTGTGCCATCAGTATTCCCCATTTTTGCTGGTATATAAGCAAAGCCAAGTGATACAAATACGTATAACATGACATTTTTCTTTGTTTTATTATTATTCCTAAACTTTTTATCGGCTCTACATGTAAACATCCTCAGACTAGCAGTTGGCTTTGGATATAGTAATTCCTGTAATTACCCTCCAGAGGCCACCAACTGACAACTGTTGGCAGCACCAAATGATGACTCACTCTGATTCCATTTTTAACAGGAGCACATTGCAAAGCAGTACAAAAACACCGGGGTTCCGATCAATGAGTTCAATGTCATTCCAAAGGTTATTTGCGCCAGAAGCGCCCTGTGTGTGTGCGTGTGTGCGCGTGTGTTAATGTTTCATGATTAATTTGCTAAAATGTGAACTTCATTTGAATTCTAGCGTTTCTATCCGTACATTCCATTATTTTCTAGTGCATTATTTTTTTAGTGCATCTTTGTTTTCCATAGTCTTCAATAAAATAGCAGTCTTGGCTTTTAATAGTGCTTTGGCTCCATCCTTTCAGAATATAAATCATATTTCACTCTCTTTCATCATGCTTGATGCTATCTTGATGTTCAGGGAGCATCAGCAGCCACATCAACTTGCACTGCTATTTATACATGACGTATTACAATGTGGCTTGGAGATGTAGCTCTGTTTTTAGCTCTTCCGAAAACTGTGTACGGCTGGTCAAGGAACTAACATTGGTTGACACCGGACACAACAACTTCTTACTGAAGCTTAACCGCAAAAAGGTACTTAATTTTTGGTTGCATGCGATTTCAGTGTGGTAAACTGATGTCATTTTACCTCTTTTCTTTGATTGTAGTTTCAATGGTGGCTGGTGGAATTTTTGCCAAAAGACCGGGAGGGGCCTTACAGAAATATGTATTTATATTATTTACATAATATATTTAGATTTTAACATTTACATAGTTATCTATGATTGCATTACTCTTTTAATTATTGTCCTTGAATAGCACTTAAAGCTGCTGTTGTGCAGTGCTGTATGAATGAAGTTGAGTGAAATTATTGATATTTTTGAACTATTGACATTCGAATTAAGGCAAAAATAGACATCCAGCTGGGGATTGAACTCATGTCAGAAAAATCATCTCCCTTCACTGATGAAACAATTCTGCCACACTCTGTCACCATCATCAAAGGCCTTTTTTTAAGATAGCCTACGGTAAGTGCAGAAGATATGTAAATTTATTGAGATATTTATGATTATTCCAGTCTGTAAATCCATTTTAAATGTGCTTATCCATGCAACACAAGGTCTGTGTTCTCTTCTCAAAATATTTGAAAGTAACTTCACTGACTTGAATATGAAACAAAATTAGATACCCTATAGGAGAGCCTGGTTGAGCCACACCCAGTATGGCTACCAGGTTGACCCAATGTGTTGACCAGAATGAATGTGGAAAGTTCTGGTTCAATGCTAGAAGGAGAAACCATCACTGTTGATGTACTTCTTGACTTCAGTATGTGTGTGTTTGTGTGTATGTGTGCATGCATGTGGGGGTGTGTGTGTGAGAGTGCGTGTGTGTGTGAGTACGATCACGTTTTACTTTCATGAACATGGTGGATCATCGTCTCCGGATTTGCAGTCCCATGCAGAGCACAGAGGCACAACGCAAGGCTTTTGCACAGCTGTCGCTCCTCAGTCTTGTCAAACCTCTTGTTCAATGGACATCTAAGCTCTGCTTCGCAGTCTGCTTTTCATGAGGTCCAATAAGATAAGCAGCAGATAAGAAGCCAAACATTTTCATCGGAAATCTCAACATGGAGACAACTTCTCTTTATATGTGATGCCAGGCAGGGATGAAAGATAAGAGCCTTGACAAAAGGATAGATAGATGATAAGCTCTTGCATCTTAACCTACTGTTAATGCAAACGATTGGTGACACAGCAAATATGTACGGTATTTGTAAGATGTGAAAAATTATTGTGGCAGTAGACGTACGGACATGTATGTTATGCTTCACCCCGAGGCACCCGATAATGCATCCTGTAGTGAATTATGATCATTTCTAATATTTTATGTTGGGGTAAACATCCAATTTCAATTAAAAATCTGCCTGCCTATGTTACATTTCCCTCCCAAAAAACCCAGTCTACCTACTCCACCGGATTTAGTCCCAGCAGGTATAGTTTAGCCAACGTTGTGCCATCAAACTGTCAAAGGCGCCGCTCAGATACGAAGGATGCACCCCACACTCCGTACACTAGACCGCCCACCTTGGGGCATAAGAGACAATTTCTCAAAAAGGTGCAGCAAGTCTGCAGGAAAATCATGATATGTCAACAGTTCTACATCTAGGAAAATAGAGGCCCATATGTTTGAGGAGTAGACTGAACCTGGCCTCGACCCATATTTCTGACAGAGCACACTCAAAAACAAGACAGAGCAAATGAAGGCCAATAGCTTGTTTATGAAAATGACTCCTGTGCCACATTTGACAGTCTCACTGGAACCATTGCCAGAGCCCAGGCGGGCAGCAACAAGTCATCAACACACAGCAGATTTGCAACTGGCATCCAATGGCCCCGCTGCCAACCCCATTAAAAGATTCGAATCAGTGAAAGCGAGATGTCAGAGATGCCTGGTAAAAGTTAATGGAAATTTTACTAGCTCAATAGACTTGTTGGAGATGACAGCGTCCACATCGAGTCCGGATTACTTAACTGAGTGCAATCAACAATGCTGGTGTATGGGTTTTTGGCTTTCCTCAGGGATTGGCTATTTTCCCATGATCCCCTCTTTGCGTGTGTGTTTTGACTAAACAACTGTTTAACGGGAGAGGATTTACTCTATGTAATGGCTTCAAAATAAAATCATAGAAGCAGACAGCTTGCAATTGCCAAACAGGAACGTGAAAAACTAAACTAAATGAGCCCTATGTGTAAGTGGTGGTGAGGATATATAATTCAGTTGTGCAACATGTTGGCCTATGCTGAGAAAACATTCCAAGCCACCAGCTCTGCTCTCTAAATTTATTCCTCATGATGTCACCTTACCTTGCTGGGACATCAAGAATCAAGTGACACAAATCCCCGTAATAATTTTCTTTATGGTATCTACTCTATCTGTCATAAACATTGACACCCCATTAGATTTTTGTTTCAAACATAACAATAATGTCCGAAGGAGATATTTAACATGTAAATCGTGATCATCTCACGGACTGATGCATATATTCATAAAGGTTATAAACGTAAAACCCTCCAGGTGATAATAACCGAGATAATACGGTATCGGTAGCAATGACATCCTAACCTATAAATGACATTATGCCACACTACCACCCGCTGGCCAACAGCCGCCAATACATCAGTGCAGAACATCATGTGGATTGCGTTATTTATCCAATACAATGCAAATAAACGGTACAATACAGTTGTTTGGGATTATGCTATCAAGCAATGCAGACAAAATATCATTGTAATCTGATGAGTAAATGGGAACCTTGAACGAGTAGTGTGTCATTTGAGAGTTATATTTACACTACTCTGAAGGACAAAACAGCTCTGCAAGCTATAAAACAACAAAAGATACATATGAGAGCAGTGAGATGCATTTAGCCACTTTTATTTAAAACACTTGCCTTGGGACCAGCCCCACCGAGCAGGTGCAACAATATGGAATTACATATCATGACTTTCAATCAAACTAGTCAGATTGTTAATGTTTTAAGAACTTGGAAGAGGTATTTATGATATACTTTACTCAAATGGTCTCATACTGGATATATACAGTGCTTAAATCGGTTGTGATTATACAGCACAGGAGTACATTCCAGTTGTGGCGTATGTGCATGGTGAACCCGGCATGATAAGAGATGACATAGTCTGTACCAAGCATGTAAATCTTCATGTGTGCATTCTTCCTTGTGTGTAAAGCGATGATCAAAAGGTCACATGCATGCTCTAAACACAAGCCTGCCTCCACCAAAGCACATCTCGCAAAGAAAACATGCTCTTTGCACTTTAGATAAATCTGCCCATTATCGTACGCTCGGGCTTAATGGAACCAGACTTTACTCCCACAGTGGGGACATAAGTTCTATGACCACTTAGGAGCGTGTCAATCTGCCCAACCAATGACATGACATCCTTTGAATAATTGAAATGGGGACCAGCAAGAAAAAAAATTTGGCAAAAATCAAATATTAAGATTTGCCGTAGGAAGGAGTCATAGAGCCAACGAATATACAATACAACTATATGGATGGACGGACGGACTGATGCATAGATGGAAGGTGTACCTAATTCTGTGACTGATTTAGCCTTTCTCATGTAACTAACTACACAGTCGCTTGAGGAAAAAAAATTACATCAAACAGATGGAACATGTTAACACAATGATGTTATCGGGAAAAAAAAGATTACAAACAGCACACTAATGTATCCGCAAGCAATTCAATAATGACCTGAAGGCTGAGGCACAGGCAATTTGCAGTCCATTTGGTCAAACCTCTAAAGCAAGTATTATTAACTCGAATGCTTCATATCACATGTGTAGCCAAAAATATCTCGACACCTCTCCAATTATCTGCTTTACTTTTGCCAGAAAAGTTCAAATGACAAAAACAGGGTCATTCTACACGCTAAAAGCAAATATCAGTTTTCTCTGCTCCACTGAAGAGAACAAAAAAAAAAAACATCCAAATACACAATTCTGGCTCTTTTATGTTTTTGATGCAGATCATTAGCTCAAATCATCTGTGTGGAGTATTTATACCTCATTTGCCAGATGTGACATCAAGTGATCCTGGTTCACTCTCTTTTTAGAGATGTTTGATCTGAGTCCAGCTACAGCCGACGTATAATTACTGGGTTATTTTTGAAATCCTTGTGAACCGTACAGCTGTCTCAAATAACAGGGTTTTGAATGGCACTATCCAATGGCACTGTACTAGTGTGTCTGTGCTGTGCCACTGACTGGCATGACTACGTTCCCCATAATGCACTGGCTCAGGATTGTGTTCTGGCATTGAGAAGAGGATTTGGAGCATGGTGAAGTTTCCATCCACCATCATCCCAAAACTTGCTGCAGTAAATTTCATAACCACAATGGGTCAAAAAGTAGGTCGTCTGGGATTTTCAAAGTCATCATTAGATACTCGGAAAATATGAGTGAGACTTTCCTCTCAGGTTGCCAGATGAGATGGAAAAACGGATTAGGAGACATGTATTCATATAGACATGGGTATTCAATTCAACCAAATAATACAATAAGTCCAAATAACTTTTTCAATACTTAAACTACCAATGCTTTTTTAAAGTATGTCACAACTTTCTACATTATTTTCTAAGAATTTAGAGAGTAGGTAAGAAAAAGGTTGTTATCTTTTCAGTGTTTCCTGTGTGGCAATTACTTGGAGTTGTAATTTTTGTACAATAACAAATAAAAAAAACAATTAAAAGAAAGAAATGATGGGGAGGTGATAAATTTCCCAAGTGTGTAATTTCCCCACAGTAATCTGTCTACCAGATGTTTGGCCTGCTACTTGTGGCTTCTGCATGCATTTTTCACATTTCTTTTCAGCTTCCTTGTTGAAATCTACACGACACAGGAAAATACAAGGCAAGGCTCTGTTGACAAGCAAAAAGTGGCAAATGGAAGAAAGAATAAAGGAATTTAAGAGTTTCTATACTTACGGTGGACTTCTCAAACATCCTCTTCAGACTGTCAAGCGGGATGTCAAACCTTTCAATTCTCTTAGCAGCTTGCAGGTCCTCTTTGAAAACTGGATCTTCTAATGTCTCTACCTGTAGCCCATGATGGCGTTGCGAGTGGATGCCTGAGGACGCTGGGCTCGCAGTCCCCTCTCCATTTCCTGATTGAATTTCCATTGTACTCACGAAACTCTATCCGCCACCTTCCTTCTCCCTTCAGACGAGGACGTGTATCGCGTGGGTGAGAAGATGAAAGACTAAGAGAAGGTGAATGAAAGATTGTTGCAGGATTCCTCTTTGTGCGAGGAGCTACACAAGTTGAGCAGGCTGGAAGGAGGAGGAGAAAGGGAAAGTTGGCCAATTTTTTTCCCCTCATCTTCACTGTAATTACTCACACAGAAGGAAAAAGAGTGAAGCTGCCAGAGCAAAGAACGGAGCAGAGAAGCTGTTCTGATTCAATACGATTAACCTTAAAGAGAAAAATGTGTTGCACGGACGGTGACGACCAAAGAGAAAACTATCACATTTTATCCTGCTAGCCAGCAAGTAAATGAACTCCACATTTGTTTCACTTATACATCGATGGAGGTCTGTAATCAAGATGACATTCAAGTTATACTCTGTTTTCCCCCACAAAGAAAAAATATGTTTTTCACATAAAAATTGAATTCACCTGACCACGAGGGAAACCTGGCTCACTTCCCGTAAACAGATGAGCACCACCCATCCTGTCTGTCACTATTTCCTTTTGCCATTAAAAGGGAGGGTTGCCAGTGCCGCAATCATGTACTGCAGGGATTTCCAACACCCCGTGGTCATTAATTAACTTTTAAAATGTTTAAAACTTGAATCAAGTCATATGTTGAGCAGGGAACTGCTGCTTCTGATGATACATAGTAAGTGAGGGTGCCATGCAAAAGTGGTAAGATGGAAAAATCTTGAAAGTCAGAGCCATGAATAAAGAAAATAGAAAGAAATCACGAGTCAATCCAGATAATCCCCTAATCTTAAAGAATGATCAGTTGTGAATAATGGTATACTGTATTTTTCGCACCATAAGGCCCACTGTATTATAGGGCGCACCCTGCATCAAACTGAGGTTGACTAGGGTTGCCGTTGCATCCACGCGTTTCTCAAACTATCTCCTATAAAAGTGATCGGAACCGACTAAAATTCGATCTAACACATTGATACTGCTTACTTATGTTTCTCTTCCACATCATTCTGGTTTTGTTTTTATCCTCTTTATGTCCTTTGTAGTGTACTGGGGTGTAGTTGGTAGTTTGACTTGACTTCAAGGGCCTCTGGAATGTTCTTTAAACAGAGGTGGCATCTGCTCCCCCGACCAGCCATCAACTCCTTCTTTCATTAATCTTTATATGTATGACCACATCTGGCAATATTGTTGTGCAATAGGAGCAGTAAGGCAGTTAAAAGTGAAAATCCTTGAGCGAGGTGCTAATTTGTCTATTTAAAGAAACTCTCAAACTCACATAGCAGTCCGTTGAAAATATTCAAGGCAAGATGTGATCCCTATTTTGAGGCACCTTGGTAAGGCCTCAGTGTGGCTTGTAAAATACCAGGGTATAGTGGTCAGAATAAATCACATTTACAGGGCCTCACTGAAAATATCATTGAACGCCCAAAGGGTAAAAGAAAATACATTTTATTGATGAATAATTGTTAACTTTCAGTATACATTCTGTATAGTGTGACAAACATGTTATGTTGTGTCCATTTCACCAATAGAGGGGGACTAAACTATATTTAGAGGCCAATGCTGCCCTCTGCTGGTTCTAGTAGCCCTACTGTATTTATCTACATGACATGAGTTGCATGACTTTGATTTTTTTTAAATATAGATTTTGATGTGATTGCCTGCATTACGATTCATTTTATAGTCAAACTTTGAATCTGGGTTAGGATACCTGAAAGGGGTGTAGGCTAATTTGTCATTAATTTGAGTTCATCCCTTTTGTTTATTGGAATAAATAAAAATACAAATAACAAATTGCTTAAGTATTTTTTCCCTCATTTTTTGAAAGACAAAACAGTCTTCTATTCACTGTAACTACACCGTAATTAGCTGCAGCTTTATACTTTCTCCACTAGGCGGGGCTACAACATTAGAAAGTGAAACATAGGACGAAGCCTTGGCAACTGAACGTAAGGCCACATCGGCACCGTAAAGCAAGTGGAAAATGTCGCAAACATTAAGCATACTGACGGGTACTTTGACGCTCATATGTCAGTTGTTATTGTCGTTTATTACATTCCGCTATTAACAAATGTACTTCTGCGAGACAACACAGAAGCATTAGCAGCCAGTGTGACCGTAACAGTTAGACGGTGTACTACACATCCGGTTTGTTAACAAAATAAGATATAGTAGTACTATACAATATACACAAAAGTGCTCCCTCTACAAATTCAAATATAATTATAGAATACATGTATTTTTTCCAACATTATCCATAATGATAATCAACGAATGATCGAGTCCACGTCAAATGTCTTTTCTTGTGGCGAAACCCCAATGTATAATATCTTGAAATCATATTCTCTTATTTTGAAATGCAGCCATACGTCATTATCATACAGAAGGCTGCGCTCCACTCCACGCATCGCGTTGTTTGTGCCAACTTGACACGTTCTGCTCCGACCAAGAGAGTAATTTTCGCTGCTCAGGTGTCGCCAAGATTCTCTTTGGCAAAACCAAAACAAACAGGTACCGCCATTGTTATAAAATCGAAGACTGTTGTGGTTTGACAGGTTCTGTAAGACGAGCAGTTTCTGTCATATGAGTAGGAGAAGGGGAAAGGAATGTTAACTGATGGAATGGTGGATTTTGACAGCTAGCTTGGTATTAGCTTGATCAGGTAGGATTATTTTTTTTGATTGAAATATCCGAAGGTATTACACAGCTGTTACCGCACCGTCGAGGCTGGCTGTTGCGTGCATGTCGTGCACACGCAAGAAGTAGACACGATGATCGAGTTGAGTCAGACTGGTGTTTCTGTTTGGATACAGTAAGGCAGCTCAAAGTACATCGAGAGTAACATAGATTTTAACATTACGATAAGTTTCTGCGGTAACTATTAAGTCTCCGATACTATCCTGATCGAGTCAACCTTCAAGATACCGACTGTCTCTTCCCTCTCCAGAAAAGCCGAAGGAATTTAAAATCCCAGCGGCTATATCCTTGGAACCTTTTTCTGTGGATTTGCCTGTTTTGTGTGATGTAATGCCAGCGTGGGACGATCATGATGCTGCTACCCAGAAACCTAGGTTGAGTTCGACCATGAAGCTCCCACTGAAGTGACCTCTGTGGAGCTTGCAGCCCAACAGGGGCACACACTGGGAGTTATGGCATCCAGCGAGAGACTCTACGAGGTCTGGATGCTTTACTGCACCAAGGTATGTTGCGATCCCATTGATCCATTCTTGCACCATTGCATGCATCTTCTCATTATTATATGGGCACTGTTGTCTCTGAATGGTGTGCAGTGTTTATTGTGATGAATGAGCTGACTCAATCTGAGACAGCACGTTTGAGTCAGCTGTTGGTTAGATTTAATTCACCTGCCTTTAAAGACTAAGCATTTCCAGGCATTCATTCAAAACCGCCTGCCTGAGCTGCTCCTCATGCAAGTCTGGCTGCAGCAACACACTGCCCACTCTAATCCTTGACAATAACATGCACAGTACAGCAACCCCCCCACTTAAGAGTATTTTCTCCATGAAAGCAAAGCTGTGTGTGGAAGTAAAGCTTGTATGATCACATGATCTTGAAGGTATGTTCATTTCAGCCAGTGGTGTGGTTGCACAGACGCACGCAGACACTTCTCAGTCATTTGTCAAAAGTATAACCATTACGCAGGAGTGTGTGCTTGCACTGAGTCAGCATCACATACATTGTCAGGAAGATGAGTTTTTATGGTTTTGTTCTGGCCATGAGCCAATGTGTCGCTTGGTAGATTGTCCCTGGATGAGAAATTAGATGCAGAAAAGACAAAAAAGGTATATTATTTTTCTGAGATACTAAACGGGCGGAAAACAAGCAGTAATAATCAGTCAGCCATGCAACATTATCTTGGTTAATACATTGAGCTTGCTTATTTTTCCGCATGAAAACACATATAATTCTTTCATTAGATATTACAAATGTCATTATTTAGGTACATGTTATATATTGCAAAAATATCGCTATATTCAACAACAACATATTCTTGTTGATAGTCATATTCTTATTGGAAAAGTATGTCGCCTGGAAAATAAAGAGAGTCAGTTGAATTTTCAGAATACATACATGCTTGTCATGGTGCATGGTCTGGATGTTACAGCCACTGGATTCTGTCACTGTTATTGTTTTCCAGAGTTTGAAAATATGCATGTATATTTTCATCAAACTCAATAAATAGATTCATTCATTCATGAAAAAGTCTCTTCATGAATGACGACAAATCTAATGAATAATTACAATTTCAATTATTCATTTTGATAATCGATTAGTTGACGATTAATCGGTTAATTTGACAACTAGGCAAGAGTATTGTATTTTGACATTTGATATTTATGTTGTACTGACTCTGCTGATTATCATGTCCCTCTTGTTTCTCATTTCTGTCGTTGCTTTGCATACTCCTGAAATGAACTGACTTCATATCAGCATTGTCTCGTATGGGTTTATGCCCTGTGCACCCGCCTCATTAAATACATCTTTACCCTGTGATGTCACAGACCACATCCTTCTTTCAAATCCACTGTCACTGAGCGTTTTTAGCCTTGTGGTTTCAGTGAGTCCAACCATGTCACCTCGACCACAAAGGGTTGTCCACACAAGCACAGCAACTGGCCGACCACGCCTGTCTGGAAAGTTGGGCGCCTCAGCAGCATAGCTCCTTAGCAACATAACTCCAATTCTAAAATCAGCATATGATGTCACATAGCAGAGCCTGATCTGCTCTACCAGATCAGAACATTCTTACGATCACAATCAATGCGCAATGTCATCAACTGCTCTTTGCTTTTCGTTGACACAGGGCCAGTGTCCTTCCACGGTGACACTTTGTAGGGCCACAACTGAAAGTGGTGACCTTGGTTGTTGCACATCTAATTAGATGTTTCACAATGTGATGACATAACTGTGCTCAAGGACTAAATGTGATGAAAGGAAGTATGCTTTTTTTAATTTGATTTTGAGCAAATGTGATGTGACTCCTATTGTAACATTGTGACTTCAATTTGCCAGCATTGGTGCATATTTTATTATTTTTCTGTGAACAAATGTGGATGTCTGTGTGAGTGAATGAGACTATGACACTCTGTGGGTTTCTTTCTGTCTGTCTGTTTGTGCGAGAATTTTTCCCCCCAAGTCAAGTGAAGAAGGCCTTGGGTAAAAAGAGCCATACAGTGTAGGGTGTGTCCATGTGTGCCACAGTCCAAACCCTCAATGGGCATCTATGCTCCCAAACTGTTGCCAAAATGAGGACACTAACACACACACATACACACACGCTGCAGTCAGTTGTCTTACACTTATGAGGTAAGCCTATCACTCGTCAAATGGTGGAAAAGATTGAACACTTTTGCAATAAATTCAGTGTCAGCTCATTCAACAAACACCCAATTTCTAAATAAAGCCACACAAACTTTTTTTCCTGACAGAAAGGGGTGTTACTTCCACAAAGAAGGTTATGTTGTCATGCATATGGTTAGTTTATTTATGTATTTGTTCATCTGCTAATTCTGGGTTATGAATTTTTCTATATCTTCTTTTTTTTCACTCCATGATATATATAGTAGGTATTGTTCCAAGGATGCTCCAATAGGAGGTTTCTGGGAAGCCACTCCTTGCAATTATTGTAATTATGTTGTAATTATGGAGGATATTAATAGTAAGTCTAAAAAGCTAAAAGTTTATCCAGAACCAGTTACAACAAGAGAACAAGATGTAAATATTTCTGTTGCCAATAGTTCGGACTCCGAGGTCTTGTGCTTTCTGAGTGCAAATCTCCCCATTCTCACTACGTGGCGCGGGCTGGTGTTTCTGCAGTCACTGGCTTGCCTTGATGACTTCATGAGAAAAGCAGTGAGTGTGCTTCCTGTTCTGCTTGGCTGATACCCAGACAGGCATAAGCAGTCAATCTTCATGTGATGAGCTGTCAGTGAGCAAATGCTGCATTTGTTTGTATACAAATATAAGTAGTACAACTTCTTTTGATCTATATATAAAATCTATATATAAAAAAACATTTTCTGTGTCATTGTGCATATTTTATAATGATTGACAATCGCACAACATTGCTTCATTATACTCTGCCCGTGGCTTGCAGCCCCAGTCTTACTCTGTGGCTGCTATTGCCAAGCCATCCCTGTCTGGGCTTTGTTCCAGGAATTTAGGATATGTCGCTCTGCAAGTTGCTATCGGATCCCCCCCCATCTCCACCACCATCATTACTACCCCGTTCTGTCACTCTCTCACCCCTCAGAATGCAGTCCGACTTGTTTTTTTGTTTTTTTTTTCTTCACCAGGTGCATATTGTGTCCCGGTTCTAAGAAGAAATGAAAGAGACTCACTCGAGGCATTTGTTACAGTATAATCATAATATTGCTCGTCGGTGGACTATAAAACATAATGGAGTTGGTTGAATAGAAACCTGATGCCAGTATCAATAGCAGCATCCCTAAAAATTTTAAAAGCACAACTGCTTGGCTCGTGCACCAAAGTCTCAGACATCTTAAATCTTGTGGCCTCCCTTTTTCTCTTCTCAGAGGGACCCAGACTACCTGAAGCTATGGCTGGAGAGTTTCATCAGCTCTTATGACAGATGTCTGGATGTGGACTTTGAAAAGCCACCGTTAAGGTATAGGGTGACTCTAATCAGATGTTTTTTATGGTTCCTTCTTTAATGCTTGCCCTCTCATAAACCTCGAAGACTGCTGCCTGTGCTTTGTTGCTGATTTTGCACATCAGTAGTGGGGAAAAAAAAAAAAAGTCAACTATTGACTTTTTCATGTCAACCATATTGCATTTAGTTAAGTAAACACAAAAAGGATCATAATACAAATGAATGTGCAGGCTGGAGGAGCCCCCACCGGTACTGACCCTTCTCCCAGACAACATCCTCCAGGTTTTGCGCCATCAACTTCTGCAGTGCGTCCAAAAAGCCTCTGATGGTCTTGAGCCTGAGCAGCAAAACTTGGCACTGCTGCTACTCAAGTTCCTCATTATTGTCTGCAGGTCAGGACAACAAACATTTATTACACACAAGATAATGTCATTTCAAAGCTTGTTTGTGTACTTTCTTCTTTTTTTCTTCTATGTACTAATGCTTTTGTTGTTGTTTCTAAAAGGAACCTGTCCAATGTGGAGGAGATAGGCACCTGCTCCTACATTAACCACATCATTGCCATGACGACACTTTATATCCAGCAGGTTTCTCATCTCCCTTATTATTTATTCTCTCTCTCGCTCTGGCTTTCTCTCTCTCTCTCTCTCTCTTGCTAGCCGTTGCCAAGGTGTACAAATGCATATTAATACATTATCTATACTGAATGTCTTTAAAAAGTGAAGCCTCAACCATTTCTGTCAAATGCAGAATGGCATTTGCAACAACAATCACATTTCCAGGTATTAAGCTATAGTACACCCAGCCAGTCACCGGCAAGCTGTAAATACAGGACAGTAAAACTTAGCTGACCCCGGAACCAATTGACTCTGGATCTAACTGGCAAAAAATGTGTCGGAATAGTCGTGACTAGCTGGAATTCGAAACATCCGTGCATAGCGAGCAAAGTCCATTAGTTCTGAATTAGCTGCTGTTTGCTTACGCAATCAATTCATGACTCCCGGTCGGCCCAGAAAGACTCAGGACGTTGGTGTTGTGTGGCTTCAAAGGCCGCTGACCCCGCACAGCACTCTACAGCCATTGTTTACATCTTGTACACGTCTCTCGAACATTCTATAGTGATTTTGAAATATTCAATATAAGGATACAATACATATACTGTAAACACACTCACAGTTTTCTGTTCTATGAAATTTTATTTTTATCTGTGGCTGAAAAAGATAATCTGCTTTTTCATTGGCCATCATGCCATATTTGCGGTTCCATGAAAATTATATTGTAAGATATGTGGCACATTCCCTGATAACCTAGTTTTTTTTTTTCCATCATGCGAGTCACTAATCGTATATCTTTTTGCATTTGGCCAGTGCAGTCATTTCTGGTCACATCGCTCGGTGTGCAATTGACTGTATAAGAAAAATCAAAATAAGTGTCTCAAGTGTATCTCTGGTTTTCCAGCTGAAGAGCAATACCAAAGAGAAGGAGTTGGTGGACCAGAGCCAAGCTGAGGAGTTTGTCCGTCATGCACTGGCATTCTGCGAGAGCCTCTATGACCCTTATTGCAACTGGAGGCATCGAATCTGCGGGTAAGATCATCCAGCCGATACAACCGATTGCCACTAGAACATAGAGTATGTGTAATTCTTTTCATTTTTGTCTTTTTTTATCTAGAAAGCAGCTGGGCACAGTCGAGAGAAGCAGGCAGAAGTACAAAGCAGCTCCACTTACTGTGGAATTTGTCCCCTTCTTTTACCGTATGTTTCTAACCCTCCACCCCCACTCTCGTTCATGTTTCTACTCTTCAAAAGTAGATAAATAACAAAATTCTTAAAAATCCATTATGTAACCTCTCTTACAACTTAAATGGATGCCTTCAGCTGATGATGACACCAGGCAGGGAATTCTGCGCATTAAATTTTCTTCATGTTATAGTAGTTTGCAAATTTACATCTGAAGAGTTATTCTTAAAATATATTCACAAATTATGCTAAGATGTCCTACCCAACAGAAGAGTAATTTAATGGATAACCTGGGAATACCATCAGTCACTGTTTCATTCCAGTCTGTTTTGTACACATTCTATGCAAACAAGCACCCTATTTTATCTGTTATCTTGGTCGATTTAGGGTCCACTAATGCATTCTGTATGTGTCCTTTTTTTCTAGAGTGTTTTCAAGAGAGTGAGCACCTTAAGGAAAGCTTGAAATGTTGTCTACTGCACCTTTTTGGTGCTATAGTAGCTGGTGATCAGGTAAGGCACCTGAAAGATTTGGTGAACAGATCATAAGAAGAATCCCTCTGGTTAATGTTTTTCACATAAGCAATAATTGAAACGTGTGATTGTTCTTCTATTTTGTTTTGGTCGATTACATAAGATCACAAGTTTATGATTAAAAATTGATGTGGAAAAAGTTCAAAGCATTTGAATACTTTTCAAGGCACTGTTATGTTCCGCTTCAGGTTTGCATTTTGCACATTTGTTTTCCTAACAATGTTATAAACACAGGAAAAATCTCAGTCAAACTTCTTTTACTTTCCCTTCCAGAAAAATGCACTGCTTGCCATCTCTCCGGCCACCATGGAGGTTTTGATCCGAGTTCTCGTGGACAGCTCCATGGGTAGCTGTTCATCAGACGAAGGCGAGGACTGGGACAGTGAGGCCCCTGATCGGAAGGCATGTCTGACTTTAGGCTGTTTGAGGGTGGTGGTGCAGTGCCTCCTGGCCGCCAGCTCCGACCAGCGGCAAGTAGAAATCGCCTCGGTGCTAGAAAACTACTTCAAGCTGCTCAATTCAGACCCAGCAGCTGTGGTTGCTGCTCGACAGCCACAGCAGCAGCACGCCAAAGTTCGAGTGGCAACACTAGGCAGGCACTGGGAGAGCCGCTTTGTGGCACTGCAAGTGCACATGCTAGGTATGGCAATCAACTTCTTCCTACAACTCTTCGGTTTTGCAGAATGGGACTTTCGTCACTTTATATCTGTGTTTCCCCCCTCTGCCACACAGACACAATGAGGGACATGTTCCTTTGTTCAGACAGGCCAGTTCTACAAGCCATCTTCCTCAATAGTAATTGCTTTGAGCATCTGACACGTCTACTCCAGAATAGCAAGGTAACTTCCGAGCTCATTACAGCCTGTGACCTATTCCCAAGAGAAAAACTAAAATTAAGCTATGGTAATAGTTTCCTCTTATTTTAAAGGTTAGCAAGAAGGTTTGAAAAGCATAAGACTCTTATGAATGATGCAAAAGCTTTTTTTTATTTTTTATTTTTGGGTGACCTATCTCTAGCGCACTGCACTGTTAGCCACGTTAAGTTCTCTTGAGAGTTTTTGTGTAAAACTTGTACAGAGCATGCATGGTAACTCTCTACAGCTCGGCTGGATCACCATCACTCCTCCACAGTGACCCCAACTGAGGGTCAGGTCTTCTCACCTCTCACCCGCTGCTGTACTCACTACATCTTTCCTCCCCAGCACCGAACTTTGCCCCTTCCTTTCTCCTGCTCTCTCAACTCCCCCACACGCTATGCTGACATCTTGCCTGTTGTGTGTGTCAGCTGGTTAACGCTAGGTGCACGGCGGCAGACAAGGACCAGAAAGATATAACCAACAACAGGTTACTGACAGGAGGGAGAGACACTCAGGTACAACAGAGGAAGTCCCACCTCAACCTACCCCCGCCCCATTCGCTATCCACCTCCCTTACCTGACCAGAAACACTGGCCACTCCACAGCAAGACCCTCACCAGACGCTGCCCAGAATATATCTATTACATTTTCGAAGATTTAGGCGTGCTGAATACAATCCAGTCTTTTTGTTCCGCATGAATATTAAAAAAAAAAAAAATCGCATTCTGTGTTCCACTATTCTCATTCAGCTCTTTGTACTGGTATTACTCAAAAAGGTGCCATTAAGTTTTAAACAACCATTGATTATGATACTCTGCAGAAAGGATGATAGACTTGCATACACCAGATACATCAACGTGACTTTGTTTTAGCTAAGACGAAACCTAATGAAGAAGCAAATTATTTATCGGTTGAAATACAACATACATAGGACGACATAATCAGCTTGCAATTTAGCTCAAATTTACAGATTAACAAAACATCAATAAATTCTGTATCTAGGATCAACCAAAACAACAAATGCTGTGATAGCAAAAACATCTCCTGTCTTGCTGAGGAGTGACCGCTATGCCTCCCCCACAGCTTTGCCAGCCAGTAGCATTTCTGTTTCTTCCCTCCCCTGTAAATATTGTGTTGAATTCCATTGGAATGCTATCATTTTGGAGTAGAATGTGTCATCCCAGAGTTCAAAGGTGTGAGGGAATGTGGGCTCATTGACATTTCCAACACAGTCCCACTCCAGCTGGTCCAAAGTTCAAACTGTTTCCGGTTGCATGTTTTGTCCTCTTGAAACATCAGGCGAGGAACACTGCACCTGTTGGGACAGGAGCAGGACAGAGCTGGGAGGAGATGTGTTTGTTTTCGTGGTTTGGCTTTTGGTGTGTGGGCTTGCATGTATTCTCTGTGTTTGTCATCAGCTACGCATCTTTGTGCTTTTTTTTTTCCATTTCTTTGTCACTGAGATTTTACTTCTTTTCAAGGTAACCCATGCAGTAAAAACTTTGATCCCTGCCGCTACTCCAGTTAGTTCTAACCACTGAGGATGATTTTACTCATGTTTTGCCACTTGGATCAAAACCAAAGACTGCTACCCTTTCACCCCATATTTTTAATTCAGTAAATAAAGTATATCTTTTTGTGTGTGGAGTTAAATTGTCTGCATGTTTTTACACGGTGTGAAAACACAATGATGATGTTGATTTTTTTGCAGGTGATACAAGGACGCTTAGACTCTCTTGCTGTAGCAACTATTAAAGCCCTAACCACAGTGATGCATAAATCACCAGCTGCCAAGGTAATCAAATTTTCCGAGGAAGGAATTAGAAGAAACTTGCTGTGTCATTTTCTGTTGGTAATAACAACAGAAATCATACATGGATAATAAAAGCAATGTATTTTTTCCTGACACCTCACAGGAGGTGTTCAAAGAAAGAATTGGTTACAATCACTTATACGAAGTCCTCGTTTCGCTCGGCCAGCCATCTCGACACCTCCTTAAAGAGCTCATGAATATGGTGAGGCTATTAATTGTTTTGTTGCTCCTGTCCGTTGTTGTAATCAATTTTGTGTCTTTTGGGTGCATGTGTAGGCGGTGGAGGGCGAGCACACGTCTGTGGGCCTCTTGGGAATCAGCAATGTGGAGCCTTTACTCTTGCTCATCCAGTGGCTGCCGGAATTAGACTCATCCGAGTTGCAGATCTTTGCTGCTGACTGGCTCTGTCGACTTATCTGCCTCAATCAGCAGACACGCACTACCTGTGTCAATGCCGCCATGGTCTTGAGAGCGCTGGCTGTTCTCGAGTGCCACCGGCGGCTACATCGAGTTTGTGCAGAGAGCCTTTTGCGTCTGGTTGGCTCTCTTGGCTCCCAGTCCCTAAGTGCCAGAGATCTTCTTAGGCTCCTGCACCTGCTCAGACCTCCAGAGTCCAACCAAGCACATCCTTATGTGGGACCTGCTCTGAAAGCTCTCTTAGCCATGGTACGGAAGCAGGGTCTGGAACGTGCAATGCAGTACTTTGATCTCTCGCCCAGCATGGCTGGCATCGCTGTTCCAACTGTGCAGCGCTGGCCAGGCTCTGCCTTCAGCTTCCTAGCCTGGTTGTCCCTGGACCAGGATCAGTTGGGTCCAATTAGCAAAGACAAGAGGAAGCAGCTCTACAGGTTAGTCAAAAAGAACATTTGGTGAAAAAAAACTGAGAGAACACTATTTTCATTGACAATCGATAGTGTATATAAGAAAATAATTCATAAAGCACACAGTTTACTGAGTGGGACATCCCTAACAAATGAAACTTTGGATTAAGAATTTTTTTTCCCCTTTTGTCAACATGTGCAGCTTTTTTACCTCTGGGGGAATGGGGTTTGAGGCTTTTATTAGCTCTGCGGGTCTGCTGGTGGTAGCTGTTTGCACAAAGAAGGAATACGTCACAGTCATGCTGCCCGACAACTGCTTCTGTGACTCCCTCTGGGTGAGCGACATGTTATTACTGCACACTTGGTGCAGCAAAAAGCTGTAATGATTTCTCAAACCACCACTATCCACATTGCCTTGTCAATACTGTCTTGTGTTAGAGATAGCACACATTAACAGAGAGGCAGTATAAGTCTGGGTTTATTGTTATTCTTGTCAACAGCACAGCATTGGTGTGGTGCACGTACCCGGAAAGAGGCCATTCGGGCAGAGTCTCGTTTACATTTATGTGGATGGACAGCAGAAGCTATCTGCCCCCCTCAAGTATCCCACCATGTCTGAGGTATGCATTTATCGTCATTATTCACAATGTATGATACATGAAATTGGGATTCTACATGATGGCTTACTCTCACTGATGTCTCCCACAGCCATTTACCTCCTGTTGCATCGGCTCAGCAGGCCATCGGACCACAACTCCGCCTCCCTCGCAGATCCCTGACCCCCCCATCTCATCCGCCACCTCACCCAGCACACGTTCCTCATTGGGTAGCATCCTTTCGCCACACACCTGGGGCGGACTACTAAGCGGGAAGCCTGAGTCTGTGACAAAGCTCATTTCAGCAGGGACCCAGGACAGTGAGTGGGGGAGCCCCACATCTTTGCAGGGTCAGCTGGCGAGTGTCATAGTGTTCCATGAAGCCCTACAGCCCAACCACATCAAAGCCCTCTGTAGTGCTGGTAAACATTGAGAGATTATATAGTTGGAGGACTTAAAAAGTCATTCTAAATAATGTTGCTTGACATGTTGTTTCTATACAGGTCCAAACTGTGTGTCTCCTTTAAAAGCCCAAGAGTCAGAACTTGGTGACCTTTCAAGCAAACTGCTGCTGCATTATTCGCCAAAGGTAATGTTTTCCTATTAAAAATAATAAGCATTATATATCAAGTCTCACGTAAACTTAAGCCAACTTTTGCCAACAGGCTTGTCAAAACCCGATTTGTCTTGATCTTTCCCCCAACAAACTGCACGGACGCCTTACTGGGAAGAAAGTTGTTAACTGGGACATCAAGGTGAGGCCATCACAAAAAGTCACATATGCAGGACACCGACCCTCGAGGACCAGATTTGCCTACCCATGCACATTGTCATTCTTGCATATCTTTGACAGGATATGATCAATTGCGTAGGCGGGCTGCAAGTACTCTTCCCTATACTAGAACAGCTGTCACTCATGACCCCTGATCAAGCGAATAGTGATGCCTCAACTGGGTCAGATTTCATCACCCCAGATGTGACCACTCCGCCTGATGGAGAATGGGTCATTCTCCCATCAAGCAGAGCTTCGGGTATGTTTGGCACCACCCTATAAATACATTTCCAACAAGCACGCAGCAGATAAAATCTTCATTCTTGATATACTTTAACAGAAGCACGTCTGGAGAAGAATCTGGTGGCTACCTTCTTGTTGGTGCTGAAACATTTTCTACAGAGGCATGCTATAAACCAGGAGAATCTGCTCCACTCGCATGGTGTCGCTACTCTGGGAGCTCTGCTGCAGAAGGTGTGTGTTGAGGCTAATTTCTCACATTCACAGTAGTGTCTGGGAGGCCCGGCAAGGAATGCTGGCGCTGTGTGCAAAGTTCACTAGCTCAGTGTGTGATCAAAAGGTCACTAGGATCAACTTAAACTGTTCTGTGACTGAAGCACTTGTGGACACTTTAATTCCCACAAAGTGTTTGCTAATAGGACACTCTTTTGTCACCATATTCAGACAATACAGTGGATTATATTTTAAGACAGGAGGAATGAATAAATTAAGTGATCATAAATTGAGTAGTGAATACAAAGAATGCAAACTCTGGCTGTGTCCGAATGTCCACCCTTATCCCCTAAACCCTCATTCATTTATATGGTCCCACACTTTATTTGGCACTAGAAAGTAGTTCCCTTGTTCTGTTTGGTAATTCGGACAGCCAGCTCACTACTTTTGCCTTCGTTACATATCAGATGATCACTGTACGTATTATTATGAAGCGATGCATTAAGATCTCTAACTATTTACCTTTCCAAGTGTATTGTGGGTAATTTTTTGAGTGAGCTAAATTTTTGCTCCCTGGACATTTGGACACTTCTACAAAATGGTGTAACCTCTTAGTGATGCACTATGTCGGAAATAATATGCACAATCGCACACATCCGTTTTTTTTTTTTCCAATGAGTTCCTGGTGCGGTGTTTTGGTCAGGGTTACTTGTGATGTGTGAATTAGTAAACAGTACATTGTATATTTTAAATGTGCTGTATGTTTTCAGCTTCCAGCAGGACACATTGATGTCAATGTGCTTGTAGCTATGCAGCTGTTGATAGAGCAGGTGACTTATGAGAAGAACCAGGGCCTGCTGCAACAACTTCACACACATCTACTGTTCAACTTCAACATTTGGAACAAAGGGGACTTCCCTTTACGTATAGGTCAGATCTCAAAACTGAAAGAATACATTTGCAAATCTAAAATAATGAATTGGTGACATTTACTATTACTTTTAGTAATTCTGAGTTTTTGTTTTGTTTTGTTTTTTTTGGAAGGCCATATACAGTACTTGACTACTGTCATCAAAGACAACAGGAAGCAGTTCCGGAAGAAATACGGAGTCCGATTCCTTTTGGACATCATACGTCTCTATTATGGGTATGATTCAGTTTCCAAACTTCATGGCCAATCCAGTCCGACCTGGCAGAATATTGAAATCAGCCTTTCACTATAGGAAAAACAGTAATAAAGAGAGTGACCTGAGTGAAGATGACATTGTGAACATCCGTGCATCG
This sequence comes from Syngnathus floridae, assembly GCF_059516105.1. Lineage (NCBI taxonomy): Eukaryota > Metazoa > Chordata > Actinopteri > Syngnathiformes > Syngnathidae > Syngnathus > Syngnathus floridae. Next base: position 10,886,471 of record NC_142414.1, on the reverse strand, counting down.
CTCTACGACCTCATCAAGTACTACATCAGCAAGGGCGTCTCCCAAGAGGAAATGCACAGCATTATTGGATACATTGCTGCCATTGGGGACGAAGATCAGGTGAGAAAGTCCATCCATCCATCCTCCATCCATTTCTCATTGTTCAGGTCACGGCTAAGGTGGAAGCGAGTTCCTTGGTGGCACGTGACGCACTTACGTAACCACTTTGCCACAGCTCATTTATAAGAATAATAAACAAATTTCAATGCAAGCATAAGCTTGGTTGATGTTTTCTTTTATTGTTGTTGTTGTTGCGTGATAGACTGGGTCCCAATGGGAATTACTGCAGAAGTGCCTTCACAGGAAGTTACTGGCTCATTTCACGTCAGGCATCCTTTTTCTCTAATCTTTATTATTTCGAGGCATTTTCTTCTCTAAACTTTGCAGCAGTTCGTTAAATTGACTATATATCATTCAGGCTACCAATTTACAGTTGTGCACATACGTTTACATACCCTGGCAGAATTTATGATGTCTTGGCCAATTTTCAGAGAATATGAATAATAACACACTCAAAATTATGGTTAATCTTTTGATAAAGCCATTTGTTATCAAACATCTATGTTTGCTTTGCCCCCCCCCCCCCACCCATGCATTTCAATGAATGTCAATTTTACACAGATTTTGGTCCCTATCCACTGCAAATAGCGGGTTCTACTGTGATGTAATAATATGTCAAATGAAACATGGCTTCTCCTATGAATGACTAATTTTGATGATATTTTTCTGTTGAAGATTTGTGGTCTCTTCGAGATGTTACTCAGCCTCCTTCAGAACAGTCCATCCAGAGACCAGCTCTTTCTGCTCCTCTTTGAGCCCGGAGCAGCTGACTCCTGCTATGCTCTTCTGCTCAACAATAAATACTCTGACCGTCTTCGAGAGCTTGTCTTCAAGGTGGGTTACAGCTGACTACCAACATTTCCACCATTCAGCTCAGAACTTGTACAATTTGCTCATTCTTTATTCCTACCTCTGCACAGCTGTTTGAACGCATGTTGCGATGTGACCGCATCTATGAGAAAAACAAGCAGCGTTTGAGGCTGAGGGAGGCGGGCTACAACGGCCTGTCACTACTCTTTTCCGATCTTCACATCACGCCAACTCTCATTCGTTGTCTCCTCAATCAGGTCTTGCACACAGGTCAGATTTTATTTTCACAATCATAATAATTTATGTAACTGAGGAAGACAACCAAGAGTAACCTGCATGTGTGTGTTTATAATATGAAGATCAAGTGGTGAACTACAAGGATCTGATGGCATTAGTTCAGCTCACTCATCGAACTGGACCCAGAGTACGGCTCATTGTCTGCAAGAGGGTGAGGAAGCACAAACTACTTCTTGTGATCCTTAATTCTTTTTTTTTTCATAGCAAGACAATTGTGGGACAATTCTATCAGGCATCTTACAAATCCCTAATTGCATTAAAAGATTAATAACATCTCAAGCAACTTTTTAAATGTCAGACTTCCATCCGTGACAAAAAAAACCCTTCAAAAATTAACTCTAAAATCTTGAAATAAGCATTTTAGCATTTTAATATTCCTCTTCATGTTTAGGTGTACCAGCTTCTCCAGTCCCAACAAGATGCTGGTTGCCAGATTTCCAAGCAGCAATGTTGGCAAGACACCCTTGCCCGACTCTTTCTGCGAGGCGAAGGCTCATTGCCATCGCGAAATGCAGACACAGTCAGCAACTGCAGCCTGGACTTGAACCAATCTAGCGGAAGCAATAATATTCGCCTGGAACTGCCACTGCACCGTAAAACAAGGGCAAGCAGTGCCGGGCGCTTGGACCGCCCCGAGGACGACTGGCTCAGCATGGGCGACAATCGCTCTGTAGACAGCCTGGAAAACGGCGATGTCATTTCACTACTGGACACACCGTCATCTTCCGCTTCAGCTGAGCCACAAGGCCAAGTCAAGCCCTGGCCAGTGGGGAAATCTGGAGGCTTGACGCTTGATCTGTCTCATCTGCAGGCCTATGAGGCCTTGGAGAGTGGCAGCCAGACCCCTGGCAGTATGCACAGCACACCCTCTCCATCAGATGCACCGAAGCCCTTTCCTGGCAACTCTGGAGTATTAGATCAGAGCGCCCCATTGACTGAAGACACCTTTCTCTTCAGTGACAACATCTCACTCGGAGAGTCCCTCAATAATACTGAGGTGATAATAAAGGTTTTCGGGAAAGCTTACATTGAGGAAATGAAAACGATTGTTGTCTATGTATTTATCTTTATCTGTCATTGCCTTCTAGCGGGCTGAGGAAGAATTGTGCAACATGTTGCTGGACATAATTCAGTGTGTGATGTGGCGTGGAGTTGAAGGCTCTGACGATTCGGCATGGCTGGAGCGTGGCCAAGTCTTTTCAGCACTCAGCAAACTGGGAACAGCCAATGAGCTCCTACTACCTGTTGACCAAATCAAACTCGGGTATGTCCTTTACCAGAGTATTGACACTACTACACGATGTTACATGCTTTCACATGCAGGTTTGCTAAACATGTACCCTCCACTCTGTGCGATCGCTTTCTAGTATCATGGAACGTATGTTGGAATTGGCGGTGACTGACAATCGTGAGGCATCTGCTGCCACCTTGCCTCAACACACGGAGAACGCAGTCCGCCTACTTCACATAGTACAAGATTTCTTGCAAGCTGAGGGCCTAATCAACCCATCGCTTTGGACAGAGAAGGTGCTAGAGGAGACTGTGACATTGATGGACTGTCTCATGGTGTGGTATTCTGCTGGCACCCAGTGGTTCCAGCTTTCTCAGATCGGACTGAGATTGTTGCTCGGCTTCATGGCACAAGAGGACCCAGAGGTGAAACATTGTCCTTATTTTGTTTCGATTCCAAGTGACACCTTCTGTCATAACAATTGTTATTTTTCTGGCATCACAGGTGTGTGCAATAGCCACTGCCAAGCTCAATTTTATTCTCCAAATGAAGGAAGTGTCCAGCCAGGATGAGGCCTGCTACCTGCTGGGCAAGGTTGAGTGCATCCTGCGGCGCTCTGTCCAGGAGAAAACAGAAGAAACATACTCATTCCTGGTTCCTCTGTTGAGAACACTCCTATCCAAAGTTCACCGCTTGCTTTATATGGAGCTACATCTACCCCAACTGCCTGATACCAACGGCAGCCCATCTTTCTTTGAGGACTTCCAATTATACTGCAACTCACCCGAGTGGCGGGTCTATCTTGACAAATATGTAAGAGACTGAAATGTGCCGTGACATATTTCAGCGGATGAGATGACAGTGTTCGTGAAGTCTTTCCAATTTATTTTCAGATCATTCCGTACATGAAGCAGTATGAAATCGAGACCTTCAGTCAGGGCCATGAGAGTATGGCGCTCTACTGGAAGGAGTGCTATGAGGCCTTCATGGTCAGCCTGCATAAGAGAGAGCGAGAAAGGGGGGAGAGCAAGATCTGCTTTCAGGTTAATTGCAAAGATTTTGTTGGATTCTAAATAAAAGCAAGAATTACACTTTACTAACATGTCACCTTTTGACTCCAGGAACACTTTGTTGAGCCATTCTCCCGGCAAAGTCGTCAGGAAAACCAGAGATACAACAGTATGTTAAAGCAACAGCATAGCCAGAACAGCGCCTCTCTCAGGCAGTGGAAGGCAGCTCGGCGGGGCCTTGTTTGTGAGAGGGGGCCCTGGGCTGAAAGGTAAGTGATAGTAGTTTGCATTTCTTGTTTAGAAATAGCCGAACACAGTCTAGTTGGACGTTATCTATTTTTTTAAAAATACCATTTGCAAAATTGCTCATGAATAACATGCATGGCCATTCAAACATAAACTTGTCTTGAAAGTATTCTGAATTCTACGGTGGCGGCGAATGTGACCACTGAAGGAAAGTTGACAGTGCATTCATATTAAAGACGCAGCATCCTTTGACCTTGGTGTAACAGGCAGCCAAAGAGGATGCATTGGAAGCTGTCCAGCGCAGAGAACTTTTCCCGCATGAGGCTGAAATTAATCCGTAATTACAACTTTGACCCTTACAAGGAGGCCAGTGCCCTGCGAGACAACCTTGGTAAGACCCAAAATCCCATCGTTGATTTGGATATTCTTATAATATATTTTTTTGTGCAATATTTCGACATCTGTGACTTTGCTCAGGTGTTCATCATCAGTTTGTCAACCCGGAATCTCTGCTGTTGGAGGCTGTGAAGCAGGTCAAAGTCACCAACCTGGAAGATGACATCTTGGAGCTGCCAGAGGATGATTTGGCGGCAGCAAATAACCAGTAAGTCATTTACCCGAGCAGTAGGGGCACAATTGATATTGTTTTAGTGGTTCCATCATATTTTTCATGTTATTTTACAGGATTGAAGCAGAGGAAGCAGGTCAAAAGGAGAAACTGATTCTGTGGGAAGACTGTCAGCTGGTGACGGTGGTCGACGTGGTACCCGGCCGCCTGGAACTCACTACCCAACACATCTATTTCTACGACAGTAGCCAAGAGAAGGACGAAGGTGTGTCTGATTCTGTTGTTCTTTTACAAGTTAGTGACTCGATTGTTGTTATCTTTGTTTAATACCAATCATGATGAATTTACTTCCATGTTTACTGAAGGTGTGGGCCATGACTTTAAATGGCCACTGAGTCAGATCCGTGAGGTCCATCTACGGCGATATAATCTGCGACGCTCCGCCCTGGAGATCTTCCTTATTGACCAAACCAACTACTTTCTCAACTTCAAGAAAGAGGTAGTCTATCTGCTTCCTTAAATGTGTCTGACCTTCACCTCTTGATAACTAGTAATACAGTAGCTGCCCTGTTTTGCAATTAACAGGCAAGAAATAAGGTGTATGACCGCATGTTGCTCCTGCGATCCCTCAGTCTGTATGGAACACGTTCTCCACAAGAGCTCCTTAAAGCCTCTGGATTAACACAGGTCAGGACCACCATTGTACAGCAGGGGTGTCACTTATTTTTGGTGCGGGCCACTTTGTAGGTCCAGCTTCCCTCAGAGTACCATTATGACAGTGAAACCAAATAAATGTTTAATCGTTTCATCATATTATCTCATATTACACAAAAAAATGGTACATTTCTAGCTTTGCAATCAGACGTCAAGGACCTAATTTGCATTTACATAAAATGATGTGGCCCTTGAGCTGTATTTCCAAGTTTTAAAATAGATCATTGATCTTACTGAAATGCCGAATATAGTATGTCATTTCCCTTTTGGCTCAAATTTTCCACAGAAATGGGTCAACCGGGAGATTTCCAACTTCGACTACCTGATGCAACTCAACACAATTGCTGGCCGAACATATAACGACTTGGCTCAGTATCCAGTGGTATGTTCCCTAACCGAATACATGACTGGTAAAGGATCTGCCAGACAGTTTACCACTCTTGTACCTTTGTTAATAGTTTCCCTGGGTTCTGGCAGACTACACCTCCAAGGAGCTGGACCTTTCGGATCCCCTGGTATTCAGGGATTTGTCAAAGCCAGTGGCAGTGCAAAACAACCGCAATGCTAAAGCTGTCCGAGAAAAGTATGTTTTCACTGTGTGTATTGTGTGTCTCTGGAAAATATTATACAGTTGCACGAAAAATATATTAAAACCTCTTGGATTTACCTGGATTTCTGCATAAAGCAAGACAATAGGATTTTATTCTCATTTAAATCACAAAAATAGACGCAGCGTGTTTAATCTGTCTGTCCGTCTGTCTCCGGTCTGTTTAATCAATTTAATCAATACACTTGGATTTTTTTTTTGGTGTACAATATAGTATATTGGTAGATTTTCAAGAGATTTTCTCTCCTGTCTGTCAGGTATGACAGCTTTGAGGACCCGACGGGAACTATCGACAAGTTTCATTATGGCACTCACTACTCCAGTGCAGCTGGTGTTATGCACTACCTGATCAGAGTTGAGCCCTTCACCTCCCTGCACATCCAACTACAGAGCGGGCGGTAAGATGGTCCTCTCAAACATGGCCGGGATGCTACTTGACTTATAATATTCATCATTTGTAGCTGACGTATGTCATCTCGTCTCTGATTGTCTTCAGATTTGACTGTGCCGACCGTCAGTTCCACTCTATTCCGGCAACGTGGCTGACTCTCATGGACAATCCCAATGATGTCAAGGAGCTCATACCTGAGTTCTTCTACTTCCCAGAGTTTCTTGAGAACCACAATGGTGAGGGTCTCCAAGGACTCTTAGGATGTTATAAATATGATTCGAGTAATACCCTCCTCACTCCTTTGTGCTCTGCTGTCAACTAGACTTTGACCTCGGTCGTCGGCAGATAACCAAAGAAAAAGTAAATGATGTCATTCTGCCCAAATGGGCCAAGTCTCCCGAGGACTTTATCTATAAACACCGCAAAGCCCTGGTGAGCTTTTGTCCTAGTTCATGTGCTCCATGACTGCGCTGCATTTTGTCATACAAGTATGAAAAATGGAATTGAATACTTTATTATTTCTGTGTCTGTGTTACTGTGACAGGAGTCTGAATATGTGTCAGCACACCTTAATGAGTGGATCGATCTGATCTTTGGTTACAAGCAGAGGGGTCCCGCCGCGGTGGAAGCTCTCAATGTTTTCTACTACTGCACATATGAGGGTAAAGCATTCTGAACACTCATCACAGTTTAATTCTCTGAAATTCTTTGCAGTCTCAGTATGTTATGCTAACTTGGCTTTACAGGAGCAGTAGACCTTGATGCCATCACTGATGAAAAGGAACGAAAAGCCTTGGAAGGCATGATCAGCAACTTTGGGCAGACACCCTGTCAACTACTCAAGGTTCAGAAACTCCCTAGATCAGTGATTACCAACCAGGGTTCTGTGAGAGATCATCCGGAATACCACTGGAAATGATCAAATTTCACTCCGTTTCTCAGAAAACTATTTCGATTTACAAATCCATCATTGTTGATCTCTTTAAGGCAGTGAAAGGCACAACAATGAAATGCTCTTCCATTAAATGGAAGAAAGTACAATAAACCTGTTGCCATTTTATACATCAGAATACGTCATGGCCTCCTGAAAGTTGTGTTTCATTTAACAAGCCTAGACTAAACAGAGTAAGCTAATCCAGATGAGCTTCTGATTATTGCTATATTTTTGATTTGTGATACGCTGTGGGATTCTCATAAACATGTCAAATGGAAACACTGCCCTTGATGCATGCTATCTTTTCCATAATAATGAGGAAGCACATGTATTTCATTTTAACTGCATCTGTCTGTGTTTGTGTGGGAGACTAGGAGCCACATCCAATTCGTCTTTCCCAGGAGGAAGTGGAGAAGAGGAAGGCTCTGCTGGACTCGTGTCCTCTGGTCATGTTTGAACATCTCACCAACCTTAAGTCTTTTTTTGTGGAGGTTTGAACTCTGACATCTTCCCGTACTGTTGAGCATTCCTGTACCACGTCTCACATTGGAAACCCCTCCCCCCATCTTTCTGTGTTTTGCAGGGCATCAGTGATAACGTACCACTGGTCAAAGCAATTGTTCCAAAGAATCAGTCCCACTCCTTCATCAGTCAAGGGAGTCCAGACACAATGGTTGGCGTCACAGCCTGCTTCTTCTCCAATGCCTATTTGTTTTGATGAATTCACCGCAGACTGAAATTTTCCCTTGTGCATTTTTTTTTCAAGGTGACAGTAAGTCAGAACTGTCTATTTGGGACCCATGGATGGCTGCCTTACAACAAGAACATCTCCAACTACTTCACCTTCATTAAGGACCCCACAGTGTCCCATGCCAAGTGAGAATACTGCACTTGCCACAAACATTCATGCAGCCAATAGAGAAAAATACTTCCTTCACTGAGCATATGTACAACTCATTGCCTGTAGGACCCAGCGTTTCCTGTCAGGACCCTTTGCCCCTGGTGTGGAGGTAACAACAAGGCTGTTTGTGGTCTCGCACGATGGAAAGTTGCTCTTCAGTGGAGGTCATTGGGACAATAGCCTCAGAGTCACGTCACTTGTCAAGGGCAAGACTGTCGGGCAGCACATCCGACACATGGGTAATGTAATTTATGTAGTAGACAGACGCGATTGAAAAATTATGGAGTCAACCCCCTTTTGCTGTTTTTGGAAAGCCGTTCTACTGGATGATATAACAACCTGTGTGCATTTCTCCTCGATTCTCATATCCCCTCCAGATATTGTAACCTGCCTGTCAACAGACCACTGTGGTATCCACCTCATCTCTGGCTCCAGAGACACCACCTGCATGGTGTGGCAGGTTCTACAACAGGTTCACTGGTCCTACCTCATACTATAGTATTTATTGCTGAAGCTTTTTTTGTCTGTGAAAATGATCAGCATATCAGCATAAATTGAGAAGATATTTTGACTGGCATTCTTCACTAATTTGAACTGTTCTCTCTTCCTATAGGGTGGCGCTCCAATAGGTCTGAACCCTAAACCTGTTCAGGTGTTGTACGGCCACACAGATGAGGTGGTTAGTGTTTGTATCAGCACAGAGTTGGACATGGCTGTGTCTGGAGCACGGGTGAGGGTTAAGACACAAACTGCAAGGGCACAGCAAGTTTCATCATGCCAAATTGTTCTTGTTGCAGCACATCCAATTGAACATGTTGAATACAGACTATCCCGCAGTACTTTTATTACTTCCATAGCTTTTGCAATGCACTAAATCACAACAGAGGGCAAATGATTTTCATGATACATAATTATGCATGACCACTTATAGCTCAGCATACATTGTGGTGCAAAAAAACAAAACAAAAAATTGAAATTTTTTGTTTTAGATTTTCATAACGTTTTTAAACAACTAAATCAGTACTCCTTGTTCATCATGGAAAACACAGTGGATTATCTTTCTCCATATCTCATCTGAGGTAGATGAAATATTGAGAATAAATTAAACACAGCACCATCTAGTGTGCAATTAGTTGCTGCTGCAGGGTTTTATGTTATCAAGATCCAGGGATAGCTGTTGTTGGGCCAAAAATCTATATGTCCAAATTTGGTCCGTTTCCTATTTTTTTTATACTATTCGTCAGTCTCGATGTGGGTGTGTCATTGAAAGTGTTGAAAATACCTTGCTGTCTTTGATAATGCAATGTTAATAGCGCATCAAACATTTTTGGGGGCTTCCTGTGTTTGTCAGGATGGGGTCGTAATCATCCACACAGTGCGCAGAGGTCAGTACGTGCGTTGCCTGCGACCGCCGTGCGACAGCTCCTTGCCGCTGTCTGTCCTCCACCTGGCCGTGTCATGGGAGGGTCACCTGCTGGTCCACACCTGCCTGGAGGGCAAAGCAACACTCAAAGTGTGTACAGTATATTGCTTGAATAAATAGTACATCCTAGAGATTGTCAGCTAATTTTCCAACATCTCCTAAATTGTTTGAGTTATTTTTTTTTATGTTACAGGACAAAAACACTCTACACCTTTACTCTGTGAATGGGAAGCACCTTTGCAGTGAACCTCTGAAGGAGCAAATAACTGACATGTGCGTTTCTGGGGAGTTTGTTGTTACCGGCAGTGAGCAAGGCTACTTGTCCATTCGAGACCTCTACAGGTAAATCCAAACTTCAACTCGGTCATATTAGTACAGAGAAATGCAATCTGCTTCAAGACACTGAGTGAACTTAAACATGTTCTGATCCTCGACCAATTGATTGCACAATGTGAAAAGAATGACTCTTATATTTTAGGTTGCGCTACATTGACTTTCCCCTCACGTGAACATTCTTGTGGTTCTCTGCAGTCTCTCATTGTCCGCGGAGCCCATGGCCATGCATGTGCCTGTACGCTGCGTATCCGTCACTAAGGAGCAGAGTCACATCCTGCTGGGCCTACAAGACGGCAAGCTGATCATCGTGGGCGTGGGCAAGCCGGCCGAGGTAAAGAACTCGCTGAGGAACTACATCGCTCAGAGCCTGGAGGGATCGCCGCTCATGGCTTCCCCCTTGCTGGCCCCCCTTCGAGCTCGCTCTCCCACTCGCCTACTGCACCAGCGAGACCAGCTGGTGTTCAGCCCCACCTCGGTCATCCACAAACCATAGCACCTCGAGTCCAGTCCTCAACTCAAGAGTTAGATGTTGATTCGAGTCATTACTTTAAAAGTGCTGCTTTTGCAAGCCATATTCCACCAGAAAATAATTTCTAATAACGCAAGCTGATAATATTGCACTAATCTAGAAGTTTATTTTGATGTTGAAGTCATATGTACAAAATGTGGTTATACAGTAGATTTCAAAATATCCTCAGAGAATGTATTTTGTTGTGCATAGCAACATAGCGAAAGTTGGTCCAGACAGGCATAATTTCACAATTTTTATTTATTGCTTCACTTAATTATGAACAACTAATCACTCATCATAAATCATATCCCCTTCTCTCCCCGTTTCTTTTGGCATTACTTAACCCCCCCCCCCCCCCCCCTTCCATCCTATCCCCTTCCCTTCACTTCCTCTACCTTGGCTCCTCTCAGCTACGTTCAAGCCACATCACACGGAAGCTGTGGGGCTCCACCAAGAGGCTGACCAGAATGTCCTCGGGGGAGTCGGACATGATCATCTAGCATGAGCACTGCCCTTCGTGTCCCCAATTCCTAACCCCGCCCCCACACCCTTCATGGTCATCCTCCATTTGTGTCATCCGTCGCACCACCATTGATGCTAGCTTGCGTAATTCTGTCTCATCCAAGTGAAATGTGCTCAAGTTTCGTTGCTGTGGACTGACAAAATGGCGCTGGCGCTACGGTTCAGATCCAAAAGCAGCTGCAGCTTGCAGCATCACACCACCTCCACCACCTCCTCATATTGTCTTTGTATATATTTTCAAGTGACCTTTCCGTCTGTCTTCTTTAGTTTGCAGAGAGGTCAGCCCTCGCCTCAAAGCTGCCGCGCAGCAGTCATGTGTTGTGAGACAACTCACTTAGAAGACCAAAACTGTCAGCCTTTGCCATCTTATTGTGCGTTTCATTGAACTTTTTGTTTTCCAGCAAATGCATGTAAGCAGCCCCGTAGCTTCTTGGCATGTGGTCATGTGAAGTGGCATTTTGGAATGTTGAGTTCTAATGGCAGTAGATGAAACTTCTAAAGAGAAAACAAGCTGTCTGTTTATTGAATGTTTTTAAGTTACTAAGAACACTTGTTCATAGGAAAAGTAGCATTTTGAAATCACTCTTTGCTCCTTGTGATACAGTTTAGGAATTCTCCAAGGGCTCCACCAAATGTGATTAGCAATACATTGTTGGGTGCGTTTGTCTTCTTTTGCCATCTGCGTTCACCTTTTGTCTTCCTGCAGCTACCCTCTTACCGACTGTTAGCCGTCTTCATTGCTTCAAATATATTTTTTGTTTTAAATCACACATGTACTTCCTGTTAACAAAATATATTAAAGTATTTGTTTTAAATCACACTACAAGTCCTTTCTGTATACAGGGTACGTAATACACCAGATGTTTTTGTCGATTTGGACACTAAAAGCCACAATGTGAAGATCCTGTGGAGTCTGTGATCCAGCTGTTAGTGTTACTAAGCAAAAGTGTCCCTCTGACACGGTGGCATTTTTTTGATCCTGTAATTTATTTAGTTTTTTTCCTCATACTGACATTGGAGCTGCAAGACTTCCGACAAACGGAGTGCCTTTATCTGAGGGTGGTTCTCATTTTTTTAAATTCCTGAGACAAAGTGACTTAACTGTGTTGTATCTGCATCATTTTCTGTGACTTTCACCAAATGCATATTTGTATATCTGTGATTATTTATGAATGCAATATAAATATATAATGTACAGCATGATTTTTATTATCTCTGTTTATCAAATGTACTTTTTGCACTTTCCAGGTACTGATATTGTAAGGAATTGTTTGAAAATTGCTCCCTAATCTGTACATACTTGCTTTGTGAACACACAAATGAAACATGATCATTAAAGTGTTGTCTGGATTCAGACCTAAAAGTCAACATAATGTGGTGGTTTTACTCTGAAGCCTTATGTAGAAATGTGAAGAGAGGAAAACAGGTGTAGGATGCATTTATAGTTTTAATAAGCATAACAATGCGCTAGTGTTCTGAAGAAATGCCAAGAGGAAGATGTCACTGTGGATTTTTATGCAGCGATTCGGTACGAGCAGATGGATGCTCTTCTCAGATCGCAGTCAGCGGCTGTCCACCAGCTTTCATCTGAAAGACACAGTTGGGGCATATGAGGCAAGAGGTTGTGTCACCATGTAGTTGCTCTTAGCACCGCAGTACAAAGACTGATTAACTTGCACTTTATCAATAGCAAATACTGCAAGTTATCTGAGCCGGTCCGATTAATCTTTGATTAATAGTACAGCTCAAAGTGTGACTGTGAGGTCAGCAAAACTGCCTCAAACACTTATGCAATCGCATGAGTTCATTATTATTATTATGGAGATTGAAAGTCTCCAGATTTTAACTAGCGTCTTTAGGTGCATAAATTTATTTATTTCACAACAAATTGCAACCCAGTTTGCTTCTGTTGAAAAAAAATATATATAATTGTACATGAACCTCTACATAAAACTGCTCTTACATTATTGTATTATACATATATATGAAATATATTCTTTATTTACTCTTATAATGTGATTACTGAATGTGTGCATTTGTCAAACATGGGTGGACATGAACTTAAACTTGATACAGAAAAATGTATGATGCCTGTGTAGAGGATTTCTTATGTCTCACCTATCTTGAACATCTCCACACATACAGGCTTGTCCGTGTGAATGTTGGGCTGACCGGGCATCCAGTCACTGTAATTCATCTGTGAGCCATCGAGCCATGAGGCCTGCTGGTTCTGCAGCATTTCAAATATTTATACATTGTGTGACAATCCAGTCTAGCACCAATATTATATACATGAAATATGAAAAGTCATGTTTGTATTAGTAAGGTTATATTCAATGTCAGTGCTACAGGAAACATTTACTTACAAGTCCAATGGTCAATGTTTGAACCAAGGTAAGAATAACACTGTTCTGGAGATAACATAATCTGACGAGACTATCCTTGGCCTGCATTCAGGGTCATTATGCCTCATTAATAAAAACTGACAGATGTTTTATATCTCATTAATTGAGGTCCATTTCCTTAGTTCAGTGTACGAGTACGTATTCAGCGTTTGGTGGATGAAAGGGACTTGCCTTAACCGTGGCCCCCAACCACGTCAACTGTGGGCTGCGCTCACCGCCGTTGGTAACCATGGAAACCAGGCGGGAATGAAGGTCGGCACTTGTAACAGACGCCAGCTCAGCGTCTGGGTTACGAGCTTTACATAAATCCTGAAGACAAACCGTGCAAATGGATCAAATAAAAAGGATACACAAAAATAAAACAATGTAAAATGTAGTCACCTGTGCTTCTTTGAAGGCCAATGGCGTTGGGTTGAACTCGTAGCACTTTCCATCAATGACCTCTCCGTTACAGCTCTGTTTTTGGAGCCTGGAGATGGAACGGTCACCTTCCTCTCTTAAGCCACTACTGATGGAGTCTGTAGGTTCAGTTCCTTGTCTGAAACCAGGTGGGATCGATATGAGGGGTTCAGTTCCCTGTCTGAAACCATCTGGGATGGACATGAAGGGTTGGGTTCCCTGTCTGAAACCATCTGGGATCGGCATAAAGGGTTCTGTTCCCTGTCTGAAACTATCTGGGATGGACATGAAGGGTTCGGTTCCCTGTCTGAAACCATCTGGGATGGACATGGAAGGTTCTGTTCCCTGTCTGAAACCATCTGGAATTGTCAAGAAGGGTTCGGATCCCTGTCTGAAACCATCTGGGACAGACATGGAAGGTTCCGTTCCCTGTCTGAAACCATTTGGAATTGGCAAGATGGGTTCGGTCCCCTGTCTGAAACCGTCTGGAATAGACGCAAAGGGCTCAATTTCTAGTTTAAAGTCACTCCTGAAAGGGTTTGTAGGTTCTGTTCCCTGTCTGAAACCTTTTGGCAAAGAAATGAATGGTTCAGTTCCCTGTCTAAAACCATCTGGGATAGAAATGGAAGGTTCTGTTCCCTGTTTGAAACCATCTGGGATAGAAATGGAAGGTTCCGTTCCCTGTTTGAAACCATCTGGAATAGAAATGGAAGGTTCCGTTCCCTGTTTGAAACCATCTGGGATAGAAAAGGAAGGTTCAGTTCCCTGTTTGAAACCATCTGGGATCGCCACAAATGGTTCGGTTCCCTGTCTAAAACCATCTGGGATTGACATGAAGGGTTCTGTTCCCTGTCTAAAACCATCTGGAAGGCGAGAAGAAGGGGAGGGTTCCTCAACTCGAACCCAACCACCTCCATTCCTCTGCGCTGGCACATCCATAGGGACTGAAAGACAATTTGCAGACACCAAAGACATTTGTCAATCAAATGATGCATGTCAGATGAAATCTTACTTTATATTAATACTCAACATTGATTTAGAAATTACCCTCATCTGCCAGCCAGTGTTTTGCCTCTGCCTTTCCCAGTCCCTCTTCAAGGAGGTTGGTGGTCAAAGCTACAGATGAGCAAGCATTCAGTTAAACCCCATGTTGAATAAGCTGTCCAATATTTAGACCAAAGTATTGAGACAGGACTCTTAATCCAGTCAACAAATCAACCAGGGGTGGCTTTAGATCACATATTCATTCAGCATTCTGACTAAGACATATACGATATACAATTTTGTGGAAGGCCCAAATAATTTTGTCTATCTGGTGTATGCTGCACCTGTCATCTCATTGATGTGGTCCTGCACCAGGCCGTTGTCAAAGAATCCCTTGGATGGCTCGGTTCCTTGCTGAAAGCTATCAGGAACATGTCCGACGATGTCGTTCTGCTGAGAGCCATCAGACAACCCGAAGGACGATGACGCCTTGGGCAATCCTCTCAGAGGTGCGATAGGAGCAGCTTGCAGTCCTATGGCAGAACTTAATTAAACTGTGTTCGGACTGAGAAGCCTTAGTCAGGAATTGACTACAGAATAGGCTTTAAAGTGAAAATCACACTTATTTCAAGTTGAACAAATCTTTGTCAAGGATAGATAACTTGAAATTAATGGTTGCCAAGTGTGCTACTTCGATAAGTAAGCACAACTGTATTACGTCATGCTATATAAATCAACTGTCTCAATCTAATCTCAGCGCAGTCGTTCAGGAGGTCAATTGCTGTGATTACATAACTGTACAGTACGCTCTTGTGATGACAGGGAATGAATTATCATATCAATATAATATTGTGATTATAATATTGTTGCATCGTTTTGCTGTATTTCGTTGGAGCCGGAATACAGTAATCCCTCGTTTATCGCGGATAATTGTTCCCAAAAACCACCCGCGATAAGTGAAATCCGCGAAGTACGGTCACCAACAAGAAGTACTGGGCAGGCTAACGCGTTAGCGGAAAGATGCTAACACGCGAAAACGGACTTCTAAAGGAATGTAAACGAACATTTGGAGCAATACTACATTGTCCTAAAAGTTAGACACACGTTTCCTCAATTTAGAAGTTTTATTTTGACTGTTAAATGTTTTTTTAATTTTGAAAAGAAATCCGCGATGCAGTGAAGCCGCGATAAACGAAACGTGAAGTAGCGAGGGATCACTGTAATCTACTATCCATCTAGCACAGTACTATTTAGGGCTTGTCCTCATTAGGGCTGTGGGTGAGCTGCAGCCCAGCCCAGCTAACTTTAGGCAACAAAACACATGAAAATGTAAGCATGTTCTGCCATTTACATATTGTGGTTTCTTACCTGACAGTGTCAGGAACAGCAGCGACAGCACTGACTTGGACATCCTGCACAACAAGACAGGTTTTTTCTCACACAAACCTTTAGAAGAGTCATCAAAGATGGGTTCCTTACCTGATGTGGCACGTTAAACAGCGAGCAACTCGCAAATGCAAGAGGTGCAGCATATATAGACTGTGCCTGGGTTGTAAAGGCCAAAGCAGCCAATGACAAGCAACATTTTTAATCATATTTGTTATCTTCCATATTATTTGCCCTTTGCCCTTTCAGTTTAATGCTGATGCAGCAGCAACTAATAACAACCGTTTCTCAGTCACATCAAAGTCACTGCAGTTTGTGCCTGGAAAATTCACAAGGGTTTGCTGAATACATGTATGAAAGTTGTGAGGTTAAGTACCTCCACCAATATTAAGAACTACTGCTCTAGAAATTGTCCTTGTTTGAAAACATTTGAAACCAAACTATAGGTGCAAGGGTTAATTGATATATTGTTAATTATCAAATTAATTATCACATCTGCTTTTACTTTGGAAAACCAACCTTCTGACATTTTTCCAAACAAGCCAGTTGTCACGGATCGGAATGGAGCAGGGCTACCAAATGCAGCTTGGATCAGGGTTTACTGAAGGGGAAAGGTAGCTGGAAGAGAGGATGAGGGGACAAACCAACAGAACACCGGCAAACTAACATACCTTCCTAACAAAACCAACAACACGACTGACCGACAGACGGGATAACAGAAACCGAACTGACCGACAAAGACGCGAGACATGAATACATCAACGACCCGACAGGAGTGACACGCAGACAGGACTTATATACGCGACAGGTAACGAGAGGAAGGTGACTGTGATTAGTACATAGATTGAGAGTAGACACAGGAAGGGAGGGGCGAGCACACAGACACTGACAGAAATAATGACAACCTACACATAATGTACTGACATGGGGCGATTAGTGACACCAGCTACTGAATCGTTATTATTTTAAATTTCTATATTTTCTTCACTGTCAATTTGAAATGATGTGGTGGGTTTTATTTTAAATATAGGGATCCAATTCCAGTCCAGCCCAATCCAATTCAATTTCCTGTGACATGTTTTTGGCAGCATGCCATGTAAATTCGCTAATGCAGGGTCTTCAAAATTTAAAAAATGTAAAAAAAAAAATAACGTGCATACGAAATGTAAACAAGGACTCGGTCTATAATGCAACAAACCACTTTTAAAGATTGTTTTATACTTAGCAGCAATATAACGGGGACTTGATTCACCATAATAACCCTGTTTCTGATTTATTAAGAAAGAATGAACAAACCATGATGCTTTTATTTTTCTATGAACTGATTAAATCTCTGCACAATAACCTTAGACTCGTGTCACGACCACTAGTGTGTTAATTTCCGGTTTCACAAGAATTATGGAGAATTACACTTCAAAATAAGGTTAACTTTAACGCTAGTCAGCTATCGTGTACTTAAAAAATATCAATACTGCTTGTGAGCTCATATTTTCTTTTCATGTATATATTTAGTGTCCAACGAACTAGAGCGGGCAAGCGTCTCTAAATAGACAATGGTAGAACTTTTGTTCTGAAACCATAACCAGAAGTTGCCTGCTACGGCTCTTTGCGTCAACAACCAATGTATTAGCCAAACAGACACATTTAAAGGGAAGTGTGTCATCATAGAAATCAAGTTTATGTTTGTTTAAACGATTTGCTTTCTTTTGTTGCTGTCAATTTCATGTCCCCGTTGTGATTGCTTTTGTTGTGCCCACGCCGTCAACAAGCACCGCAGGAAGTCAGCGGTCGGTTACGCAATGCGCGTGACACTGACTGAGTGACTCCTGGTAGCTTTAAGTAACTAGCTAGCTTGCTAGCGCGCAAGGTGAGAGAAAGCTCGCATTGCATCGTGACGAGCTGATCAAGTGCCTTCAAGTGTGTTCCTGCACATATTCTTCGTATTCCCAATGGCGTCACTGCTGACAGCTTTCCGAAGAATAGCCCACGCTGGTATACGTGAATATGCCCTGAGGACGGCAGCAAGTTGTGGTGCTTCGGGGCTGAATGGTTATAGGAGTTTCGCTACCGTCACGCAGCAGCTGAGGTAGGTCGTGAGACTTGCTGGCAGCGCAAATATCACAAATATGGATGGTGCAACGACCCGGTTATTTTCTCTGTTGTCCTCGGTACATAAGTCATATTCATCCATATTTGCTCACGCCTGCTAATAGTTGCCGCACCGGCTAAAACTAGTGTATTCTCCGATTATGCTCTGCCGTGGTCACTCCACTCTGAGTTTTAATCTACAACTCCAGGCAAAAAAAAAAGGCAATAATAATAGTAAATGATCATCTTAAAAATATTTATCTTTTGAGCTTAATTTTAATTACTAGTACATTTTTGTAGAGTAAGTAAAGGGGAATAAAATGGAATTTCAATTCTGAAGGAAGATTTATGGAATCATTCGGTAATTTTCAGTTCTGAAATAAATAACTGCATCAGATTGAATTTCTAGTCGACAGGGAATTGAGTGATCACATTTAGGAGAGCTGTGGAAAATCAATTGACATGAATTATTGATCCAACACAAGATGCCAGTTGAAACAGAGAATCATTAAACTTACTCCTCAAAAAGGTAGAACATCACAGAATATTGGTTGTTCCCACTTAACAGTGACCTGGTAGACCATTGAAGACTTCAAAGAATCAAGATAGAAAAGTTATCTTCCCAAGCGTACTACTAAAGTGGTTGCTGAACTTTTTAGAGCAAGTAAAACCCCTTTAAGGTGGTTTATTAATGTATTGGCCAACATTAAAATCCAGTAAAGTAATACAATTAATCAAAAATGAACATGAGGTATATCTGCTTGAGAACAAAATCCTGATTATCCAAACAATGATTTATTTTTTGCTACAAAACAAGAAAATGTTTGATTAGGGAAAAAAGTGTACTATCCTGGTTAAAAATGATTTAAAGCCACCGTAACAAAATAGGGTGGGGCAATATGCTTTGACTGTGAGCATATTTGATTGCACAAAATGTCTAGTCATCAAAAAAAAAATAGAACATCAAGCTAAAGATTAACATTGAACTTGGTTAGATGCTAAACATCCCGTTAAAATTTGACTCTATTAGACTATAAAACGATGTCAACTTTTTAGGAACACCTTGTACTATTTCTTCAGCAAGTACAAACCCGTGTTAGCTTTGTTAGTTAGCTGAACGTGTTTTTACTCCATCTCTTCTCATCACACCCGTGAAAGGAGTTTAGAGAGACGGCTGATTGTACGGTTGAGCGTGTTCTACTTGGGAGGTTGCTTGAACCTTGAGTTGATCTTGCGTTAAAAAGATTTGTCATGGGTGCTCAAGGCTGCTGCCATCCATCTCATTTTTTTTTTTTTTAGGGGTGGGGCTTCAAGGTTATTAAGCAACTTGTTTCTTATCCTTTCTGTTTTTCCAGAGCGATAAAGCGTTTGTGGGGTTTACTTGCTAAAGCCTTGCCTTAAAAGGTCAAGTGCTGCAGGAGAGAATTCGACTCAGTCTGATTAGTGTTTAGTCGTGTTATGCACGGTTTTGCCGTCATGGTTACTAAAAAAAGGTCACTGAGTTGAATACAATGAAGGGGTGGGGTTAAAAGAAAATGTTGTGATTGTTTTACTCGGTAGGGATGTGCTCAATGGTTTACTTCCGTGCAGGTCGGACAACAAGGTGACGGTCCAATTCATCAACAGAGACGGCGAGAAGATAACGGCCAAGGGCTCTCCCGGGGACTCGCTGCTCGACGTCGTCATCAATGAAGATCTCGACTTTGATGGCTTCGGTTTGTAAACGGCCAAACTTAGCTGACGTGTATGAACGCTGCTTATACATGAAGATAACTCACCATGTTTGGCCATAGGAGCATGCGAGGGAACGCTGGCGTGCTCCACCTGTCATCTCATCTTTGACGAGGACGTCTACAAAAAACTGGGACCCATCACGGACGAGGAAATGGACATGCTGGATTTAGCATACGGCCTGACTGACACGTAAGCACACACTTGGTGTTTTTGATAGGACTTTTCCAAGTAAGTTTGTTTCAAATAGTGTTTTTAAACTTACAGATACACTTACCTTTTTATTACTGTATTGAAATCACAGAGATCCACAAGTAACTTACAAAGTAAGTGAATGTCTCCTTTCCCCTGTAGATCGCGTCTGGGTTGCCAGATCTGTCTGAGTAAGTCCCTGGAGGGCATGGTGGCTCGCGTTCCAGAGAGCGTAGCAGACATTCGACAAAGTCAAGATGGCTCTTCTTAGCAACATTTTGCAGGAGATGGTCGGTGACACGGTGGGCTGCCAAAACTGTCATTTGTAGTCTACAATGGACTATCAAAACAAAAAAGAAAAAAACTATGACACATCCAAGGACTGATCAGGCAAACGGAATGTGACGGACATGCTTGCAAAGCTCACTCAGCAAGTATATTTTTATTGTAATTCTGTCATTGGTCATCTTGACAGTTTGCCATCTTTTATGTAACCTTAGAATTTTATCACGTGATTGTACATAGAACACATTTGTGCATAGGGAAAACTAATAATAAAAGAATTAACCTTTGTAATAGCATAGTGAGCTGCATTTTTGTACATTGGGCAAAGGGTCATAAGAGTATTTGGAGGGTCAATTTTGTGACTTCACATTCAGGAACCCCACACTTGTTTGCTTGGATTCTTTCTTGTGGTATCAATCTTGGAGAGAAGAGTTTGATGGGCAGTGGTGAAGATTGAGCACCACTACCATGCCACAACCAGGGCTAATAATGGCATGAAAAGGACCTAAAGTGTAACCTCTCTTTCCCCCATTTTTAGTTTTTTTTTTTTTTTTTTTTTTTTTTAAATCAATGAAGTTGTTTTTCAACACGGACAGTTTGAGTGCTCATTCAAACAGCCCAGGTGATGCTGACATGAGCGTGACAATACGTTTATGGTGACATGTCCACTAGATGGCGTATTCACACTTTCACTCTTTTGAAATAATTCATTTTGGTCATGGACAGTAAGTACACTACTTTTAGTCAGTTAACTACAAAGTACATAACGGCTATTCTTATCCCGATATTTCCTTTTCTAAGACAGCTGCATGTAAACCCAATGGTCAAGCTACGAGTGAGTTTCGAGATTTTAACTAATATTCATCACTGGTGGGTGCGTTTGTATGTACGTTGGAGGCAGAGTCCTTTTCCATGCACTCTTGTTGAGTTAAGGACAATCTGTGGTCTTTCCTCAGCCAAGACTTGGGGTGGGGACTCTTGCAGCTCTTTACAGTACCCCATTTAATATGCTCTTTGGCTGGACACGCTTTGTGGCTTGTCTCCTGCCGTTCATGTCTGGCTAAAGCAAGCGGCCTTGCGACGATGGATGTTGAAGGAGTGCATGCTTGAGTCTGCGTTGGTGCAAGGGAGTTGGGGTTTGAGGACAAGCTGGAGGAGCTGGTTTCCATGGTCGCCAGCGACATTCTGTACTTCTGCTGAAACCCTGACATTGAGGCATGCTTGCCTTTGTCTACATCCTCTTCATCATCGCCAGTGAGACCGTCCGTGCTCCCAGACGCATACGGCTGAAACTTTGCCATGTGCACTAATGCAGGCTCAGAGCGTCGACGCTGTCTGTGTATGCTGTGCAGGGAAATGGTGTCCAGGGTGCAGGAGAGGTCCACATCTTGGATCTTCCCGCCACCCTTCAGTGCCTGGTAGTTAGTATGCCGCACGTTTGGCTCATTGTCCTGCTCATAGTCGCTGAAGGTGAGGACCGAGTCCAGACTTCCTGGTTTGGATCGGAGACGTCTGCCGCAAAAGCTCGGCGACCCTCCGCTGCTGGTATCCAATTCGTTCTCTAGACTGTCATAGGATGAGTCTGTCATCCACTTGTCTGAGGGCCAGGGAAATGTGACAAGACTGTGAGTGATCATCAAAGCAGACACAAAATGGTTTCAACGAGATGATCAAAACTACCGTCGAATCGTGTCTCCTGTGTGTTGAGTCTATGTGGTGAGTCTCCAAAGAGAGAGGTGTGCTCCTCTCCCACAATTTGCTGGCAGTGTTCTATCATGAATCTCACCAAGTCACAAACCTGCATACAAAGCACACAAACTCTTGACTGATTTTGGAAGTCACTTTCTTGTCATAATTTAAGGTTATATATCATGTTGAGATTACATAACTGGACTAACTTCAGTGCTTACTGAGTTTAGTTCAAAGTAGTCAAATGTAGTTTGCCATTCTAGCTAGTTATTATTTCGGGATATGTCACGAAGCCAACTACTTAGTCAGATTTTTTATTATTATTTAATTCATCTATTTATTTTGATTTTTTTTAAATTTATGAATAAATATGTTTTTATTAAAAAACTTTAACTTGAAAACTATTTTTTAACAGGCCACACAGGGTGTTGACACGGGCCAACATGCAGCCCAAGGACCACCACTTACCTATCCCTTGGCTAGACAGCGAACAATGTGAGCCAAAGATGTTTTCAAAGCTATATTCAAGTTCAAGGAACATTATTTATATTTTAGAGAAAGAGAGAGAGCATGCCGGGAAGGCTGTTGTTAGGATTAGTGATTGGTCAGCAGTCAAGGTGAGAAAGCGAGAAACATTGACTCATTTTGTTTACATCAGGACCCATTAGAAACAAATACATAATTGACATCCTTAGCCCCTTCGTTCACTTGCCTTCCTCGTTCCTTCGTTCTCTGCCTCCGGGCTGCACAATGCTCCGGGAGGCCAAAGCATGCTGGGAGCGATGCATATCGCCAAGTTGAAGCCGGTCATCTGGTTCTCGCGAGCGTTGCCTCGAATAGCGTGCAGCACGGCCAGCACGTAGCGTAGTAATAAGGTGTTGTCTTTGGGCAGACGACTCATCATCCTGCAGGAAAAACAATTGCTCAATTTAAATTTTTTAAAACTATAAGTTGACAAACAGATGCATCTAGAGGTTGCTCTATTTCAATCTATTCTTTTCTTTTAACAACAGGTTGCTAAAACAAGGATTATTGATTGAATGGGGTTGGTCGATGGTTTAGCACACCTTTGTATCTCTTGCACCCGCTCCTCCTCCCCCTCTTCATCAAGCAGCACGTCCATCCATTCTTCATGTAGCTCACAACACAATAGGCTGCCGGGGATGTTGCGCAGGAAGTCCTAGTAAACATCAGTGGCCAACCAGTGAGGGAAGATGTTGTTTCGATTAGAAGAAAAGAACAAACAAAAGGTCAAGGTGACATTTGGACCATGATCTAGTTAAAAAATCCATAAACAGTGCCAAGATTAGAGTCCTTGTCCATTAGCAATAACAGGGATTAGAATGCAGATTAAGGACCCTCCGAACATTATGTCCTGCTAATGTGGATGTGCAGGAGGAGATTAAAGGCCAAGCCAGAGATGTGGGTCATCATAACGGCTTACTTTGAAGACACCGGCAATAATGAAGATGTGGTCCCGTGTGAGCGGTGGAAGGAACTCGCCAGCATCCAGTGAGTCCCGCAGTTCCCTGACGGCCCGAGCGCCCGCCGGGCGCCGAAAGATGCCCCGCGTCCTCGGGCCTTCGTGATACAGCAGCTCCAGCATGTCCTGGTGTGAGAGAGCATCCATGATGTGATGTTCGGTTTAAAACTGGGAATTTATTGAAAGGGTATCTTATTTATGCATAAATAGAAACATTTGGTTTTGTTATAAGCAGACATCCATGTTTGAGTGTCAACACCCACCATCACGGGCTTTGGTAGAGCGTCTTCGACACACACGGCACTGAGGGGACGGCCGAACAGGCAGCAGCCCTGAGACGCGGTGCCCGTGGATGACGTCATCTTAGGGGAGGAACCTCGCAGAAAGGCCCAAGTGATGAGGGAGCGCCTTCTTTTTAATGGCTTCTGGGGGAACTCTGACAAAGACAGTAGTAAAACAAAGTGGTGACTCGTCAATAGAGGGCGCTAGAGTGAGGAGGTAGGATGTACTGACAAATTGTCTGAAATTTAATTTCTGAATCTACGGGCAACAGCTTTGATGGGCATTCCTGCAGTCAGCATGCCAACTGCACGCTCCTGTGATAAAACTGTGAACAATATTTGAGGGAAATTGTCTTTTGTGTCAATTGAGCTAACCCGTCACCACTTGCAGTTGAAGCGTTTCCTCGGGGCGGCATTTCAGGATGAACTGGCACCGCTTGTGCGCCTGCAGCTGCTCGGCCAGTCTGGCCCAGTCTGTGGCCTCTGGTGCCATAGCGCTGTGGGTTAACGTTTGTCGCAGGTGACTCATGTAGATACTGAAGGGGAACTCGTGACCTGAGGCAGAGGAGAACCGTGGCCACAATTGAATTTATTTGCAAAATGCATATAAGAGTACTCCTGATTACAACAACAAAAATTAGTGGATGACTATGGAAATGTTTGTGACCTTGAACACACCCATCTATTCATTTTTTTAGATTAAAGGAGCAGAAAACAGGAATTCTGAATATGCAATGGAGATGACCCAAAGTTATTGACTAACCAATGAGCGGATAAGGCGTATTGTCCCGCTTGGAAAGGATCCACAGCTGGTAGTCCTTTGCATTACCCTGAACACATTTAGGCCACAGTGATTTTTTTTATTAATAGATGACTGAGGAATTTTTAAAAAAAATGTATGCAGAGGATTGTACAGTATCTATGAAGATCCACAACTTGTATGCTACTCACAATAATGCCAAACTGCTGCAGAGCCAGTCGGATCACCTCATTGGTCGAGTCAGAGTTACTGACGGGCAAAGTTTGGGTCTAAATCGTAGAAAAATAATTACAACCAATCGTAACAAGTGCAAAATATAGTACATATCTGTAGAGGTTTTGTTTTGCTTACAACAGCATAAGTATTAAGGCCCTTCCCATATACTCGGAGAGGGATAGTTTTTGGTTCTTCTTTCTCTTTTTCCTCTTTAATGCGACTGCAGAGAAAATCAAAAAGTTTTATATACAAACACGCATTGATGTACAGCACTTACCTTTTCAGGTGAGACAGCCATTTCTCTTTTTGTTCCGGTGAGCTGACAGGGACATGTCAAACCAAATTTGAAGCATAAATGTTTAACAAACAAATAAATGCCCTGTGTGTGTGTTTACCTGAATGTTACGACAGTGTTACAGGTGGGCCATCCAATCACAAAGCTCCTCTCGGGGCAGGTGCTTCCCTCACACACCTCCTCCAAGCAACTTGCTGTCCACATTTCACAAACACGTGCCAGGGCCTTCTGCTTGAATTGGTTGGCTGATCTGATAATGTAACATGAAGGTTGTGTCTGTGCCTCACGACAACACGCAAACTCAGGTGTGTGTTTACTTGGCTTTGGCGATCACCAGGATGTCTGTGAAGAGGAAGAGGTGTCTGTCCTGAGTCTGCATGCCAGTTTTCAACTGAGTGTGCCCATGTAGAAGGAAGAACCTGTCGGGCACTTTCAGGAAGGACTGGACCAACGAGCACGTTTCCGGGAACACGGGAACCGGGAGGCTCTCTCTGGAAGAGCCCAAATGACCACAATGCATCCTCTAGCTGTTTATGATACTTCAGTGGTAAAACGGAAATTGACAGCAGCAGGTTCAATACAACTTGCAGCAGGTGACTTATTATGAATCATTTTATATTTACAGTTGACACAGCAATTGTACAATCACAACTGTATTTTAGTTTTTGTAAGTATATTATTATCATTGGAGAAGTGTTGCTAGCAAGTCTTTTCTTCCCTGACTACAGATTGTCACCAGTTTGAGATGCTTTACGGATGTCACATTGCTCCAACACATAGTAAAATTTACAGTCACTATCCACAGCAAGGGTTTGTTCTTAATAAATTATGCAGCTGAGAACACCAGTTGTGCAAAATTAATCAATGGCCAAAATTGTGGGCTTACAAATCAAAAACATGCACGTTAGGTTTATTGCAGATTCAAAATTTTGCTGGTGTTTGAGTGAAATAGGTGAATTTCTCTGATGTTCAAATTAAATGAAAATGAACTGCTTCACATTGGTCATGCGCTGTGCGTTGGAAGAATTTTACCTGGAAAGTGTCTTGGACCTGGAGAGAGCTTTTCTGATGACAAGAGCGGGTGCAGACTGACGCCGAAGACTTTGGGACTTCACCCGCTAAAACAGACACAAATATAAAGAATGTGTGGAATGCCATAAATAAAAGTAGCGAGGTTTGTTGCAGGATTCAGGTCACACACAATGGCAAACATCTGCTTGAGATATTCTTGCACGATATTGGACTGGTGGAACATTTTGAAATGAAATGGTTGCGTTGGCGACCTGTTTCCCCTTTGCCCAACAGAGCAACTCAGAGTCCACTTTTATCCCAGCTCAAGGTTCCTCATTTCTGAATTAATAGGCCACATATTTGGGGCATTGTAATATTGTGAAATACTGTTGATCCAGCCGAGTCACAAGGGAACAAACATTCCTCACAGAGCACACTTTAAATTTAGTGCTCAGAATGATTATTTGTAATGACTTTGGAAATATGTTTGTCTAATTAGGTTTCTTACAATCCCCTGTATAGTCATTAATATTGTCATTATCTGTTAAGCAAAATCATTTCTGCATTCAACAATAAATAGATTATGATTTTCAATGGACAGCAACAAGACTTTACAATATCTACCCGTCTGTTGTCGCTTTGTTCCGCAGCCTGGCTCAGTCCTTCGTGTTGATGTTGCGGAGACATGTCATCCATCTGATCAGTGTCCAGCTGTCCTCACACAATCCAATCCCATTAATCAGATCCGGGAGGACAAAAAACAGCTCAATGCGTTGGAAGTTGCAAGAAACTTTCAGCCTGTCGATGAAGTAGCACAGAGATATTAATGATATTCTAAATTGTCAACGCGGCCTCAATGGGGAAGGCTGCAAGAGCCACAAGCGTCTTGTCTTTGTGGATTAGCCACCTCTTAATGCTTCTGCACTCATTGCAGAGGCGGTGCTTGAATGCAAGAAAAAGTTGCCTCTATTTTTAGAAGTTGCTCTCAATTTGTTAGAGCAAGACAACACCATCGTAACGCTTAACATGTTCCTTTACATTTTGACAGATGAAACTATGAGATTTAAGGGGGACAGTTGGAAGTAAAGATGGAATTTTATTGTACTGCATGTCATGCACATGACCTTTGGCGAGAAGTATGTACAAGTGCTTCTACTGTAAGGTAGCTGTACCTTGCATAAGTATTTATGTTTCTGACGACTTATTAAGGTCTGAGCAGCCATTGGTGCAAGTTTTTTTTTTACTCCATAAAGGATCACATCCAAAACTTTTGCACAGTCATCAGCCCTGGTGAAAGATTTGGTGTTTCAATGTTGTCATAAACGGTGACAAAAAAATTGACTCTTTAGCGTCACCTAGAGAGAAATCTAAACATTCGTGCTGTCAAACAATTTTTTTAATTGTTTATTCAGTTAATCACACATTTTATTTATTGTCATAAAATCCCTTGATTTTTTTCTGATCCATTATTTTAGTGAATTTTGATACCCTTAACATGAAGATTAATATTATATATATAATTATATATATATATAATTATATATATATATATATATATATATATATAAATAATATATATATATATATATATATATATATATATATATATATATATATAAACCTGCGAGACCACGGGGGTTCACAATAAGAAAAACTGTGATCAAGTTAATCGATTGAGCTTTAGTGTCTGAGAAGTGGGCCACAAACTGGGCTAAAGCCAAATCAGGCCAGTAAGTGCTCCTTCCCCAAATTGGCCACCATCAGCCCCATTTAAATTGGATCGCTACAATGATGACTTTTCCTGATGTTGATAATGAGCAGCCTTGGGCGCGTCAGAGAAAAGAACACTTTTAATTCTACATTGAGAAAAGTATTGATTTATTCCATGATGTCATGTTTTAACAAATCTGGGTAGAACCCTAACACACATTTTAAATCCCAATAGTTTGGTTACTTATGTTACTAATTGCAGGAATGTGCACAAACATTTTTGGGGCAGGAGCTCAAACCAATAAAAATGGGCAACTTCATTTGAGACTTTTTGACTCACTAGTTAGATTGGGGGAAAAATTAACAGCATTATTTAGGAATGCTTAATGCATTTTTAATTGCTTTTTTTATTACAACACTAAATGCATTTGGTAAAAAAAGTAAACAAAGACAAAGGGTGTATCTGAATCAAGCATGTACAAGTGATCTCTTGCCTTACTCGAACATTTTTTTTTGCAGAGTGCATAACTGCATAAAAGTTTTGTAGTCGAAACATAAAATGTAAAAACATATTATGGCCAGTCCAAAAGAATCAGAATTAAAAGCGCTGAGATGTGGAAAAAAAATAGTAGCGATCAGCACACATACACATTTGATGAGGTAGGGAAGTAATGAGGTCACTGTGAATAGCGGGGGCGCTTGCTATTTGGCCCGTCAAACGCTCCATCTACAGGACTCCCCCCTCCATACATGGGTGACGGACCACCAGGAGGGCCCTGTGCTGTTGTTGACGGTGGCTGCTGCTGGGGCGCCGGCTGCTGCTGCTGTTGCTTAGGTGATTCCACCTCCGCTCGTCCTGCCAACAAGCCACTCAGCGGATATCTGTCGCCTCGCTATGGTGTCACAGCAGAAACGAATATGTTGGTTGTCAGATTATCATATTATTAGTGCAGTGTGTCAAAAGTTAACAGATCGGGAGGCTGATGGAGCAGTAAAGGAGCCAGAGAACTGTCAAGTTTGTTCTATCTTTTTTTTTTTAAATTAGAAAACTTTTTCAATAATTCATTGATCAATACAAGCTGAGTCTACCTATCAGTAGGGCGGTTGTTGCATTAGGTTCCTCCCCCAAAACAAGCCCTCCCATTTATTAAAGCACAGTCGTGGCCAAATAAATACATTACCATGTTGCCATTTTCAGACATGTTTGCAGTAGCCTCTGGGATGATGGCGTTGCCCCTTCCACCCATGTTCATCATCTGACCCTGGTTAGCGCTGGGCCCTGTCGGGGCCTGGTTAAAGCCATCTACACACAAAACAATGCAGGGTGGGTTGGTTGGTCATGTTCCCTGTGAGATTCATTTCAAAGGCAACCCCTCAGCCAACTCACTAGCGTCATCAGCATTTATGTTTGTTCTTACAGAAGTCATTACATTAAATTTAGCTAAAGAAGCACCAGATGAAAAATCCAAAGAATTTCGAATTATCTTTGCATCTGTATCATGCAATATAGATGATACAAGATTTAACTATCAGCCACCATCACTGTATTCTGTTACTACAGCTTCTATGTTGTCATGGACAATACTGTTTTTTCCCCTCCTTTGCTTTGCATTTCAAAGGGATCCCAAAAACATACTGTACATGATCAAAATACAAGTTTTTTTATGAAGGAGCCGTTTCTAATGCAAAACACACACATGGAAGGAACAACAAAGGAAGTAATCTTGCACCCGTTCTTGCATCGACCGCTGTTAACACAACCATGGCCATACCTGCCATATTAATGGCTCCACGCGGGCCCAGATCAGCCACTCTCATTTCCTGTTCTCTCTGAAAAAGTCAAGAACAACTTTTATATGGACAACCCTGCTTTGGTGGAAATTTGCAACGAGGCAATCCTATGTTGATGTGTGATGCACAAATACAAATCTCATCTGTTTTGGCTTTTAACAGTTTTGGAAAATGAAGCTTCAAAGATGCTTCATGAACCAGTTATTGTATTTTTGACTCATCTAGATGGCATTATTGGTTTAAAGGAAGAGGTTTAAAATAGCAAGTCTGTGCTTTCAGCCAAATGTTTAGCAGAGTGACATCCAAAGGAGTAATAAAAAAATACAACTGTTTCATAAAGCATCCTCAAAACTTCATTTTCCCATCACTGGCTAAAATATAAATATATCTAAGTGTAGGTTTTTGTGTGCTTGATGGCATGACTATGTTGTTCTTACATTGTCCTGGTAGGCTGGTTTAAAGGTATCTGGTTGGCGCCTATGCTCTTCCTGCTCTCTATGTGTTCTCATCATTTCTTCTTCTCTGCGTCTTCTCTCCTCCTCATGCCTGCGGAGACGCACATGTTAAGGAAAGAAGAGCCACTGTACACTGGATGGTGCCAGTCAAGAAGGGCTGCCAAGATTAGTCAACTACGTAATCACAACCAGTCAACAATCAAATTAGTCAACAGAGAATGCTAACTGGAATTATCAATAGATTCCAAAAGTTAGGACACATTTCACTATTATGTTATGTAAGCAAACATACCTCAACTCTATCTGTTTTCGTCTGTGAAGCTCCTGGTTGCGCAACTCCTCCAATCGCCTGAGCTCCTCTTGACGTCTCATTAGATCTGGAGAGGGTGGTAATGTTAAGGAGAAGTAGCGAGTGGGAGCATTCTAATAACCGAATTGACTCGAGAGCTTGCACTTGCAGTAATTGGCTAAAACAGTTCAAATGGATCCTACCATGCCTCATTAACATGAGCTGATGTTCATGTTTTGCCGACTCTAGTTCGGCTTCCAGCTTCTCTTTGGCTTCTTTAATACTTTTGTCAATCTGATCTCGCTGCTGTTTCACCAACTCGTCAAGAGCTTTCCAGCGAGACGAATATTCAAACTCAAATGTTCCCGGCTGAGCGAAATGCGGTGTTTGTGATCGTTCCCTGATGAAAGACAAGCAAACTCTCCAGTGTTTCACGTCACCAAAATAATTAACCAATCCTTTGACTCACTTGAGGTACTTTGGAGTTATTGAGAACATCTTTTCAGGCAATCCTTCTACATCATCAAAATGCTCTGTGGGCTCTACAATGGCTGGGCAGGGTGTGCTAAGGAGAAAGGCAAAAACATACATGTTGAATCTTCTGTCCTATACTGTGCAATGCCAATAAAGATTTTAATTCTACTTTTGTCCATATTGCACATCATTTCATACCCCCCCTCCAAAAAAAACAACCATACGCTGTTAGCAGCAAGGCACCCTCTGTGCAGCGTTCCAGAGCTTTACGTGCGGCCGCTTTGCTTGCAAACTCCACGAAGCCTTTACCAGTGGGCCGCCCACGGTCATCCGTCACAACGATACATCGTTCCACCGGGCCAAATTGAGAAAAGGCCTGGAAGCATAAGATGAGTCAATATTATCATTACTTATGAGCTTTTGTTTTGTCTACATTACCTGTTCCAAAAGCTCATTCGTGACAACAGGTAAAAGGTTGCGCACAGTGAGTGCGGCACCATGTGCAGCAATGCGGATCCTGATTGGACGATTATTCAATAACGTCCCATCCAGCTCGGCTTTTGCAATCTCTGCAAGTGTACGGCTCTCCTGGAGGACAGAAACAAAAAGGTCAACAGTGTCCTTACTTGAATGGAAATGTTTTAACTGCATACTGCACTGTATAAACATGAAAACCTGGTCCCTAAATGATCTTCAATTTAAAATCCAAACTGAACCTCCATTCACAATTCCACAAAAATTAAATATTGGTAACTTGCACAAATACATGTTGCACTAACACTTGACTGAGAAGTAATAGTTGCCAAAAAAACCTTATGTATCACATTCTAATAGCAATATTAGACTGAATATGAAATAAGCAGTCGTGGAAATAAGGATTTATTTATTAAATTTGTACATACCAAACGAATAAACCCGAATCCTCGCTCTCTATTGATAAATACTTCGGCTGTATTTCCATATTTAGCAAATAAATTGATGAATTCCTCCTCGGGTAGATCCAGCGGCAGATTGGAAACAAAAAGACGCGATCGCTGTGTGAATGTTTTCTCGCCTGGCTTTCTAAAACTTGAAATATCAAGTGTCATTTGCACTGGAGCCTGAGCGCTTTCCACCGCGGCTCCTTCGGATCCTTCAGCCGCAGACAACTGCTCAGCAGGCGCCGCTGGACTGCCTTTGTTGGTCGGCGTTTGCTCGTCTTCTGCAGCGGGGGAGTTTTCGCCACTTTTAGATGGTGGCGGTGGACTGCTACTTTGCGGGTTTGCTAACTGTACATCTTGGTCAGACATAGTTAAAAATAATCTCGCTAACGCAGTATAAATTAGAAAATTGGAGAGGTAAACAGCTTAAATGGCAATGGAGAACTTAGTTTCAATATGGCGACAGATGCGTGCGCAATTTGTTACCGGAAGTAACCGGTATATATGTCCGTCTCCGTACAAAAAAAAAAAAAAAAAACATTGTTGACCGGTGTGCTGAGCACATGACGTATAACATGACGTAAAAATATATTAGTTTTATTCTATTTTAATTTTATTTTAGTTCTGGTCATATTTGGAGATTATTATCACCAAAAAAAGCAGATATATTTGCTGTACATATAACATTAAACTTTGCAACATCTTATTAAAGGTCTCTCTTGATTCGAATCCACAAATTCTAATTAACAATGATCAAAACAACAAATAATTAACATGGTAAAGCGTGTTTAAATTGTTTTCTTTTAAGTTTCTCAATTGTCCCAAATCAAAATACTCTATCATACAGATCAGTGTAATTTATGAGGATAGAATTGAACATAATCAGTAAATTTATATACTTATGTGTCTGTGCTGTGTTTTTGCACTCACAATCTGCAAATGTCAGCCTCTGTTCCCAGGGGTGTGGAATATTTAATATTCCCCTTCAGGTTCTTTTTAGCCATTAGTTTCTATCTGTGGCCCGATGTCAAAGGGAGTCATTATACTTAATTCTTGCACTCTTGCCCTCTCCTCAAATCAGATTTATAATCCAGTGAGGACTCAGCATCATTAACAAATCTCAAAATTGGAGATCGTAAGTAGCACCATTGCTCTGAGAATGACTTTCTCTGATTCTTAATATATAATCTTTATTGAAGTCTGGCCTTGAGAACTTAAGTTGCGCACACAATTAAACGTTGAGTTTAAAAAAAGTTCCTTCATTTATTATATCCTTTATTTCACAAGTGATACCTTCACTATCCAGATTAAACTCCAGAGATCCATAATTTGTGGCACAACAGTTGTTTAATGTTGGTTTTATTGGGGCATGTAAACGGGGAAAAAAAAAGAATTTGCAGCACAACAATCCAGAACATTGCCCGAGGATGTAAGTGGAAAAAGAATCAAAGGCACCTAAAAGGCTGATCTTCAACAACCACTGATCTCAATTCAGTGGTAAAAACCAGGTCATACAGTCTGTTAACCATTTCAATGACATCTCAGTGAATCAAAGCACTAATGCCCCAAAGGTGCACAGAGATCAAATGAAAAGAGAGCTGAATGTTGAAAATGGAGCAAACTGAAATTGGAGATGGACGCAAAGCTTTTTTTTTTTTTTTTTTTTTTTTGCAAGAAAAGGCCAGCAGTACCATAAAAATAGATTACATTGCACTGTATTTCGGCTTTTAGAAAACATGCTCACAAAGTGTGACTCAATAGTCAAGGATGTTATTTTCTCTCCTCTTGCGCAGCATATTTAACATCAGTGAAATAGATAGCGATTTATAGTTTAAATTTTGCTAAATTATTCAAAGACAACCCAACAAATATTTTATAGAAAGGCCTAAAAGAAAATGTGCCTTTTACAAACCTGATGATGGCGATTTCCCATTAATAGATTCCATACGTGGAACTCTGAAAAGTAAAACCTGAATGTGCGGGTAAAAACTAACGCTGTGACTTAAATACTAATACAATACAGAATTTAAAACAAGTACAGTGCGTACGTGCGGGCGCAAAGACGAAGTGGTAGGTGACGTCACGTGACAAACGTGTCGAGTTCAGACGCAACACGTCCATTGTCAAGGTGGAACGCGTCAAATTACAGAGATGGAGTGTTTCACTTGTTTTCTTGACGAGAGGCAGTGAAATGTGTTTTTTTTTTCTTTCAAAAGACCTCACCTTGAAAGGCAGGGGGCATCGCTTCGCAGAATTCCCTGTCAACAAAAATGAACTATCTGACTGATAAGTTTGCTCACCCCCGCTGCGATGACGTAAGTAAATCACACACTGACGTGATCCCACATACTAATATTTTTCCCCCCACCCCTTGATTATGCTACTTTTCTTGTTCCATTAATCTTAAAGATGATCTCATTTGTAAAAGGATAGATAAGTTCAAAAATTTAAAGCATGGCGATTGTGGGCAGCACACTGTTTTATGAGGATAAGTATATACTTTCACTTGTGCAGTGCTACACCACTGAAAAATCAGCAGTAATAAGAAACATAATGAACGATTGTCAATTAAAACCAAGTCATCTTTATAAAGGCATAGTGTCTGTATGCTCATCATACATTATGATAGTTGTGATTTTATGTAATTCTTTTGTTTCTCTTGTTAGTCTCCAATTGAACCTAAATATCTGCGGTGCAGCAACTTAAACATGCCCCTGCTCGCCACTGACTTTTTCAAAAGCGAATTACAGTTGTACCTAGATGGCTTAACCACTGAGTAAGTAAACCATAACAAAGATAAAGTCATTCATCCGGAAGAACTGTAACTGTGGGCTAACTACTGATTCTCCCTGCAGGACGTGGGACTTAATAGAATATGGTCATTTTGATTGCAATGCCTTTATGGTGCTGTTGAAAATGTGGCAAAGCATCTTATACAAAATCTCCCAAGAGGTGCTGAGTGTTGTGTTGCCTCAGGTGGAAGAGCACGCCCAGTTCCTAGTGTAAGTCTCCTGCCTCAACCCACACACAGTACAAACACAAGCCGGGGAGAAGCAGTCAAATCTAGACAATTGTGTTTTCTCTCCTTCGTAGGAATAATTGTGACTCTCCGCAATGGGCGCTCAACTACTCCTGCGTGACCGTGGATGATATCCACGCATGTATTTGGGACTCGCTTCTGCTGGCTCTCAAAGACACAATCAACGCCAGCGAAATTAGGTCTCAATGCGGCGAGCACCTACTGGAGTTGGTCGCTACAAAGGTGTCCAAGACTGTGAACGCAGCACTGTCCGAAATCTCATTGCAGCTGGATTCGGCGCCAAACCTGGACGTGCCTCATCAAGTGTCTGAAATAGGTGAAATTACATTACAATCAATCACGGTTCTCAGAGACTGCTTGGAAAACATGAGGCTGGCGCGTCGCTATGGATTCGAAGAGAACTGCGCAGACAGCGATTCATCGGAAGATGTAGCCAACTTGCTGGTGGCTCCTCTACCCACTCCGGTACAAGCCCCCGGGAAGGCAGAAATGCACCTTCACGTTCAGAAGCCCACTGAGGTGCACACAAAGACAGGAAGCATTTGTCTTCACCCGCCAGCAGAAACATGGACAAAGAAAGAAAATATATTTTGTACTGTGTTCTTGTGGAAGCTGATGGACCATATTGCTCACTCTAACGCCAAATCAGTGCTGGAGATGGACATTGACTGGATGTTAGCCAGGCTAAAGAGCACTGTTGTAGAAACACGTCCAAACCACCCACAGAACATAGGCGACTTCCACATTGACATCTACAAGGACCTCTGTCAGGAATTTGGATCTAAGGAGCGTCTATATTTTTCAATGGTGTGCTGTCAACTTGTATTTGTAGAAGCTCTTGCTAGGACTTTGAAAAACCATCTCCAGTCACCAAAAAAGAAGGACTTTTTTACTACGGTTAAATCTTTTTTTAAGAAAAGGACCGCTAAAGTCTCTCTGGCCGGTGAGCATGGACAGGCTAGCCTGCTGGCTCTTACCAACACCAGTGACTGCTGACATAGGACCAAGATGGAAGATTTCTCAATTGTGCTTCCAAAGAGAAAAGCAAAAAAAGAGCAATGCTTAAAAGGGTAGCCTGACGTCACTTTATTGGGTCAGCAGCTGAATCCATAAATACTTAGTGAGATTGCCCTCTGAAAACTGCTGAGGATTAGGGCTGACTGTATCCTCGAGAAGTCCCACCCTGTCTGCTGACATTTCCGTGTGACAGTGAAGGTGTAAGGAGGAGGTTGCAGGGCCAGCACAGAGCTGCTGTGGATCATTCTAGTCCGCTTTGCTTGGTAGCAGTGTGGTATACGCACTTTACATATAGACAAATAAAAACCACACACGCTCTCCTTAGCCAAGCCTTTTTCACAACATTGGATTGACTCGCAGAACCATGAAAACTATTCAGCCTCATCGTCCAATTCATGTGAGAGTCCTTGTAGTCGTGTGACGGCGCCGCTGTTGGTCGGCGCGTTAGTGAAAACTGTGCCCACAAACTGAGGCGTTCCTCTCAGAATGTGTTGGATAACCGTGCAGGAGCCTGACATCTCGATCCGGAAGCCAGAATGCCGTGGCTCCTTTCCTGCTTGTCCCGCGCTTGAACTAAGCGGGGATGCAAAGAACTGTTGGAAAAAGACAAAGACAGCAATGACCACGTATTTGAAATAAAAAGAACAGGGTTAAGAAACTGAACTTCATTGCCAATGCAATGTGAACAACAATTAGGTAAGAACGTCATTTTAGTGCGTCATACTGTAACGTTCAATACACTTATCGTCCCTAAAGTTAGAGACATCTCCTTAATGGGCATACAATCTTTTCAAATGTATCACAAGAACTCAAACAATTCAGTTTTTACAAAAATAATTGTGATTCATTCATTCAAAGAGGTGCTGTATCCATTTAACAATAATGTCTGACATGATTCCCTCAAAGAGGTGCTGTATTCATTTAACAATAATGTCTGACAGTTTGCAGTGGCCTGGAACAGGACCGCACCATATTTTTTTTTCTGCTCAGGTATCTGAATCAGGTAATTAAAAAAAATATTTTTTTTTAATTCAGATTTAGCTCTTGAGCTTGTGCAAGTGTCTACATGGTTACAGAACATAATGCAGCTAAAGAACTCACAGGTTCTCCTGTTGTCGGATCGATAAAGTCAGCCCAGTAGCCTGCGGTCCACAGTGCAAAACACATCTCCTTAGCACCCGTCATAAACTGCAGAGAGGACAAAGGACAGTGAGAATCTCCTCAGACATCTCATAGATAAACCTCAAATTGCTGAATGTTAAAAAAGCAACAACATGTTGATTTCATCATATTTACTTATGAAATTTGTATTGTCCCGGTTAGGCTAGCGTAAAGCACCAGCTAAGACCCTAATGAGGACAAAAAGTTGATCCACCTTTAAAGGTTCCACACAAAAACTCAAGACTCACTTTGCTGAGTAGCTGCTCTCTGTCTGGCTCCACCTCCTTGCAGCGACCGCTCCTTTGCGAGACCGTCACAACTGTGATGGAAGTGTTTGGGACTGTCGGGAACAAGAGCTCCAAATCTGGCAACACAAATATTAAATATATTTAATAATAATATTAATAATTTACGTACCAGCATTTTATCTGAACTATTTTGGTAAAACTCAAATAGAAGCAGCTCTCACCTTTCCTTAACAGCTCAGGACAAGAACTTATGGAGCAATCTGTGTCTGTTTGATTGAAGTACTGCTCAGCTTTGTGGAGGCGCTTGGATATGGGGCCGAGTTTCCCCTAATGAGCAACACAACCAGAGCAAAGTTTCAATACAAGTGCTGATAGACAGAAGGAAACACTAGTTTCAAATTCAGGTTGTTTGCAGGTTTAAATTAGCCAAACTTAAAGAATATGTGACCTTTTGAAGAACAATGACCTCTCATTCACTAAATGTAGTGAACCCCTGCTATTTGCGGGGGACAGGGAAAAGCGAATATCCCCGAGTACGTCACTGTATAATCATTAGGGGTGAGTGGTGAAAATTGGCCTAATATTAGATCTAGTGATAACTGATCCATTAATGATTCTAACCTGAAACTCATGAACAAACTGGGATAAGATGAACTGTTGTCTTTCTGTGCTGCTCAGGGCTGTTAGCACATCAGGCAAAGTCCTGCCGACTGGCAATTTTTTCTTCTCTTCCACACCGTCCAGATGGCTGTCAAACCCCACATTGCCTGGTAACTGGAAGCGTTGGTCCTGAGGTCCGAAAGGTCCCATGTTTTCATCGGGCCACACAGTTCTTGGGCCTGCAGAGACAATTATGCATATAAATTTAAGACCAACACGGTGAATTGCTAGAAACAATCTAATTCTCTGATATTCTCAAGTCATTTATTGAATCAGTAATTGAAAAATAGAGACAGTTGACGTGACACTGCATGGAAAATTGGTAGCCTAGTGGACATGCAATGGGATAGGTAGTTTTCACCATGTACAAAAATTGTAAGGCCTTACATTTCACTTTTTTAATTTTAGACTTTGTAAGACAGGATTACATGACAACTTCAAAATCAATTATTCTTTACTTTTTCCACTAATGTGCAAATTAATACATTAAAAAAATACACAATATTTTAAACATTCAAAAGGTGACATTAGCTAAAAAAAAGTTCAGTATTTAGAAGCATACCTGAATCTGTATGCGATACAGATATGTAAGGTTCATCGGGATTTGCAGTAGAGAAAGTTCTGACTCTGGACACCTTCAGAGCCGCTAATATTTGCCGACCTAGGGTCTGAGATCGGACCAGCCGGCCTCCACCGCACAAGACCTACAAAGTTCCAAAAGCATCACATTAAAGGTGACTTCATCATAAAAAACCACAACACAGTTATGCATTTTACTAGCTGGTCCAAGTCAGGCTTAGATTGACAGTTCAATGAAGTCGATGTTCATATATGCTGATTTCTGTTCGTATTTCTAACGATAAGCTCTAAATAAACAAACGACTTCAGTATCATCACTTCATGCTAACCAAATGGTAGTTAACACATTTACGAATTGCTATAAATTTGTTACTTACTGTGCTGGGCATCGCTGGGAGTCAACTTCTGCCTTCTTTATAAACCCTCCAACCTGGTCGAAAACAAAAATGTAATGCAATCGACGTATAACAGCATACACGAGTCATTTAGCAAGTGAAAGTTGGAGCTAACTGGACATGCTAGCTAAGGTTCGTTACCACACACACACGCGCCCACAGGAGCTGACGCAATGATGTGTTTACGTATTTTTTGAATTTTACACAGGTGAAAACAACATTAACTTACAAGTCTTAAAACTTCGACAGACAGTGTCTAATGGCGTTGGAGATTTGGAAAAAACATCAATGGAATCAGCTGATCTTGTTTTGACATTTCCCCATTTTAATCATCGGAGTGTGTAATTCAAGTTTAGAACTCATGACCGGAGACACACTCATTTTTAATGTTGTACAACACACTGTGCTATCTCCGAACTAAATAATTTAATTTAAGAATAAAGTACACAATGTTCTTACCTGGTCTTAGCGTACGACCTTCGCAAAACAACTACGGAAAGCAACGAAGGACCTGCGGCGCACGCGCTCTTTGAGCGGCGTCAGCTGTCAAACCTACCACAAGATGGCAGCAAAGAATATATAATTCTGGATGGAGATGGTGTTGGGAGTTGAGTTTTATTTTATCTATCCATTTTCTATACCACTTGTCCCCACGGGGGTCGCAGGCGTGCTGGAGCCTATCCGAGCAGTCATCGGGCAGTAGGCGGGGGACACCCTGAACTGGTTGCCAGCCAATCACAGGGCACACAGACGAACAACCATCCGCACTGCACTCACACCTAGGGGCAATTTGGAGTGCTCAATTGAACTACCAAGCATGTTTTTGGGATGAGGGAGGAAACCGGAGTGCCTGGAGAAAACCCATGCAGACACGAGAACATGCAAACTCTACACAGGGAGGGCCAGAGGTGGAATCGAACCCGCAACTGTGAGGCAGTCATGCTAACCAGTGCACCACCGAGCCACCCTGATCAAAGCATACTGTTAAAACATGAGTTGATTTCAGCGACGAAATAAAACTAGCCTCTGTTCCTGCTCTTGAAAATTGCAGAAACTAACATTGCACCAAATATGGCAATGACAGCTGTGGCAGAAAGGATACAAATGTCGAAATATGACTGGAGGTGCTTGCACCTGACGCTCATACAGGGAAGTCCAAAACGCTCCGAGTACTATCAGAGCTGCTGAACTGTGCAATGTGGCCTTCCCCTCAGTTGGAAGCCTCAGGGCAGCGTTTGCTAATGAACTCGCAGTGTGTATGTATGTGCACTCTACAAATCATGCATATGCATCAAGAGCCTCTGGGGTTGTTGTCATGGTTTCAGCACCAACAGACGGCTGCTAGCTAGGTCATAGCACATTTGGAACTACTGTTTACAGTTAATTCTGCGCTCCAACGTCTTTTTTCTGAAAGACACTCCTCTAAGCATTAACATATTGTGAATCCAAACCAAAAAAAAATGCTGTAATGGTAGTTTCTCCTGCTCCCCGTTAATAATAGAAGGTGCAAATGTCAGCATTGAATACAGATATAAAGTACAGTATCTTTAATCACCCTTGCAGAACACTAAAACACACAGATGCTTTTGTGCCCTCCGCTCTCTGAAGTACCCTCCAAATTAATCGCACAACACAAAACACATTGATTTGAACGCATCTATTTTGTCATCTATTGCAAAGAAATATTTTGTCATGTTTACCCTAAAGGGGTAGTCAACATCCAAATTTTCATTGTACTAGTATCGTCTCTGCAGCCAAACTAGTCGAAACACAGTTCTGGTTAATATTGCATTTATGGAATGTGATTTAAGTGACAAAATCCACTTGTTTTTATCCATCTCATGGAGGGGGCCATTTTGACATGTGCTGTCGACAGGTCTTGAGTCACAACCAATCATGGCTCAAATGTTTTCTGAAGCTGAGCATATCGCTGACTTTGGGTCGATTCAACCTCAAGAATTAAAAAAGGAACAGTGAGTACTTAAAAATAAAGCCTCCCTGAACTATAAGTCACTTTTTTCAGTACAGTGGGGTACACACATTTGGTAATAGGATTGCTCTCTGACATCGTAATAGTATTTTTGAAATAATAAAAGTAAAGTCACGATCACAGCGAGTCGAAACTCTGGCCATATTTATGTATTGGTGAAGCGGACTTGAGCGTTCCTATTGGTACAAGACATCAAAAAGAAATAACGTCTGTGTGTGGATATGAGACATAAAAGAATCAAAGAGAAATAATTGACATTAGGGAGTGTTATCATCTTTATTATCTGGAGGTTTATCCTGTGATGTGGGTAAGTTTAATCTTTTCCACTCATCTGAAAATGGTCAAGGCTGAAAGTGACAAAACGTTAAACCTGTTTGATATCTCCAATCGCAAATTCAAGCCATAGAGTATGCGATTATTATTATCACTTAATAATAATTTAGTCTTAATTTCTGCTGCATGTAACCACACATAGGTCACATTTTATGGTATTAAAGATTTTCTCCTCTCTTATTGCCTGCTTCCAAATCTCTCCTTCCTGCTGACATGTCACCTTGCAGTGAGGATAATCACATCACAGGAAAAGCTGAAGGCTGCAAGAAACATTTGTATGAACAATCTTCCACTCTCAAGTACTTCCACTAGACATTGAGTATGTGACAATATCTACAATTATGTATGTATGAGTGAGCAAAAGTGATGCTTTGTTTCTCTGCCACTATCTGGTTGGATTACAGGGTTGACGGGGAAAGTAGCAACACCTAAATCTCGATTTTACGCGGACTTTGGGGTCCAGAATTTGGGAATTGCGTTAACCCCGAAAGCACGTTGTATAGAAAGTCTTGTTGTTTTTTTAGATATAGTTATATTTTTAGGCAGCTGAAGTAGTCCTTTGCTACGTTAATTTAGGTCAGGCATGTTGTTGGGCAATCAAAGCGGTCCATTTGTTCCACACACATCAAAGTCTGTTGACATTTTAGTAAAAGAACCAATACGCCAATAATTTTAATTACATTATCTTCGCAGTTACTCTCTAATACACTGCCCTATTGCACACTCAAGTGCTAACGCAATGTGAGGGGTGTGCGATGGTTCAATAGACCAATAAAGTTCGTACATGAAACATCCCTGCACAGCACCAAGGAGGTAAAACAATTAGAAATGAGCCTGAAGAAAAAAAAAAAGACGAGTGTAATTACACAGGAGAACGTGGTAATGTTACCAGACAGCTGGAGATGCTCCAAAATGGAGAGTCATAGTGCAACAGGCCCTCGAGGCTGATTCAGCTCCTCATGCTTGGCTTAAACACACCAGCATGATACCACGCTGAGGGGCAACAACACCTATGAGTACAATAATCAGATGGCCAATGGTTGCATTATAGAGACAGAACATGCAAGAACACAACAAAACACACACGTTTGACCTTTTATTCTCTATGTTTAATTTGGCGCATTAGTAACTAGCATCTAAAATCTTACTGTTAATTGAAAAATAACAAAGCCGAGAAAGAGCTGAAAGATCTTGCTTGTACAGTTATTTAAGTGGAATTTGAGTTTTAGGAAGCTCTTGTTAATCTGGAATTTGGCACTTGCACCTGCACTATAACCCCCACTTTAACCTTAAAGTCACGAGCCAGTGTTAATTAACATCGACTGAAGCGGCTCACCTCACACAAAGAGAATGAGCAAAGGCTGTGAGTCCTTTTGTGTTTACAGCAGCTGTGCCGCAAGCCAAGGTGAGAGGAGCTGACCGCTCACCATCAGACAGGAGCAACTACCCGGACGAGCAACGACCTAATTTCAAGCATTATCTCTTATCTGGTCACGTTAACATCAGCAGTCCGTGTGCTCTTTTGCGCACCCTGCAGCTGTTTGTCATGACAGG
The DNA here is from genome assembly GCF_059516105.1 of Syngnathus floridae. Taxonomy (NCBI): domain Eukaryota; kingdom Metazoa; phylum Chordata; class Actinopteri; order Syngnathiformes; family Syngnathidae; genus Syngnathus; species Syngnathus floridae. Next base: position 10,844,050 of record NC_142414.1, on the reverse strand, counting down.
TGGCAAGAACATCACCAAATGCCAGTGTATGGCATCACTATACACTGGCATGTATAGTGATGCTGGTCCGCGTTCTTTTCATGGTAAATCTATTTTTTTTTTGGTGCAGAGTATGCCTCGTGTTCATTCACTCATTCATAATGGACTAGACTCACATTCCAAAATTACTAATGTACTACACGGCGGAAATCATCATGGATAAGGTCACTTGAACTATTTTGACTTGATTGGGCATCCTTTACAAAACAGCTTCTATGCAAAAATCTACTCTGTCTCACATTGGATACATTTAGCCAAGTAAGAAAAAGAAAAAAAAAAAACACTTCATACAGCATTACCCCCCCAAAATCATATTTCACCATCTTTACATATTGTAGAAAGTCTGAACGATTTTATTCAGTAGATATAAAAAGTCCACACACCCTTGTACAAATGTCAACACACCCTTGTTCAAATGACCCTTCTAATAAGATTTTTTGTCATTGGGGTCAATAATTTAAAAGATGATTATTTTCTTTCAAATTTTATTTTTATTTTTCATTGCACAAAAAAGGGCAATTCACGGTGTTCTGTCTACCATTTTACTTAGAACTACTGTCCAACCTCTTTTGTCCATACATAGCCTATTGTGTATCTGGAAAGACATTTCCATCGATCTATTTTCTGTTCCACTTATCCTGTTCAGGGTCATCAGGTAGAAAGCCTTTAATTGTTGGTGTTTTAGTTCATCACTCAATCACATGTTATAAAATTAAATAAACAAACAAACAAACAAAAACAAATTTATACATGAAAACGATTTGCAAAGAAATGAGGAATTTCAAACTCAATTCACCATTTTACACCTAAATTTAATAAGAAGATACCCTAGGCTTACATAAGGTAAAATGATTTTGTCACAGTAATTAAAAACTGGTAATTTAGAGCAACTGTGGCATTAAGCTTACATTGGCTAGCAGTCTAACAAATTTATTCAACAATGGAGGTAAACAAAAAGGGCTCTTTACTCAATCAATAGTTCCCATTCTGCTTTCTGTCTAATCAATAGGTTTATCCACTTGAATCTTCCCCCAACCCTGCAGCCTTGTGCATTTTAACTCTGCATCTTCACCTGCAGGGAAATTTTCAAAATATACGTTATAGCTGAATTGCACGAAGAATCGTGTATAAAATTGAGATATTTTAGAAGAAAAGCCAGATGAATGAATGTCAGTATTGTCGATACTACAGCAGCCCTTGCAATTTGATGGACAGCTGCAGAACACTCTCCTTGTGATGCGATCAGGAGATAAACACTAAAGCAAAGATGTTCCCTCAAGGTCAGAGAAGCTTGAAAGCAGTGTCGCTTCCACTGGTGGCCTCTGCATTTACCAAACGTAACAACATTTCTCAAAACATGGGGCACATAAGCAATGACAAATACACTATTTTAGAGTTCACCACAGTGACAGCCTGCATAACCCGGAGGTAAACTAGCTTGCACAGCACATTGTCAAGCCTGGTGACAGTTGTCTTTTTAAAAGGATGGAGGGACGGTTGCAATCGCAGGTTCAGCATGTTTCCAAGGCTCCATACACATTCTTGAGAGAACATGTCATTTACAGTATTTAATGACTTTGGTAGGATTTTCAAATGGTCATAAACATTCCAGAAGAGAATTCCCCACCTCCCATCTCTAAAGTGACTTACAAAATAAAGGCTCCAATTTTCACAAAGGTTGCCTAATTTGTCCTCCAATTTTAGAATGACACTTGTTATTAAAGAGTAAAAAATAAATATATAAATAAATAAATAAATAATAATAATAATGATAATAACTAAATAAATATATATATATATATATAATATATATAAATATATAGTATAGTGTATCGCTCAAGGTCACCCGGTGAAGCCCTCAGCTCACCCAAAACACTGATGACAATGAGAGGTAGAGAAAAAGCATGAAATCAGGAATAACATCTGGATTGCTTGTGACAAAAAGAGACTTGGCCAAAAGCTCCACCATCAGCACTTGTCGTATCTTCCGGTAATGGGAAAAACACGAACCAGTTCCCTCGTGGATGCATTTGCTTCGACGGGTAAGCACTTTGATTCCAGCGAGAGTGCTTTTCTTTGTCCCCTGCTCGCGGCAACAAGGGAGACGTAGCACCATTCAAACATATTGTACTAAACCTCTGCTTGTGTATCTTCCCTGCTGCCTTGCACTTTTCCGCTGAACATAAATAGAAAAAAAATACAACTTAAGGCGTCTGACAGATGGAGGTGAATCATCACATGCTTGCAGGCAGCTTGCTGTTGAGCTGCACTTCGTTACCCTGTGGCTTTTTTTCTGACTTTGCCCAAGATAACTGACCTCGGTCTCTCGCTGCATGTTTCGTTTTATTATCAGTGTGCATCTTCTATCACATGACTTAAGAAGAGTAAGAAATGTCCTGTACGTCATTACTTCCGACCTCTGCCAACATGATAAGCTTTCTCAGCAGCACCTCATACTATTCCTCACGAAATAGCTTCAGGCTACAACTGCACACAAGTGACACTGTTGTGATGAGCGGTGACACCTATTGCTGCTTAATGAGGTCTCACAAAGCCATATTTCACACGTCAGCTACATGTGTGTCATTGTGAGATGACACTGTTGTGACATACAGCACTGCTGAAACAGTAGCCCAAGGCCTCAGCTGCACCTTTCCAGTTGTCTGATAAAAATATCTGTAATTTACCATGGTCATATTAATCCTGATGTTTCATCCACTAAAAATCATATTGATTGCATTATATACTGTATAAAATGAATTAATGTTTTTTTTGGCAGTCCAAATATTCATGTAAAAATGTGATTTTAAGATTGCGATTCTTTTCCTTCCACAAACAATAATCTGAAATCTGAAAATCAATTGTTGGCCCATTCTTTTTAGATAATTATGATGATGCATTGATATATGTAGTCATTTTTTTCTTATCTCTACATGTAATAATGATAATTCATTTTATTTATTGGCACATTACAGGGAACTCAAGGTCATCATGCAACACAATTAAAAAAATAACTAAAACATCAATGAAAATAGCCATTACTATGCTGAATGTCAAAAGAAGGGTTTACTGTTTTCTTTCTACAAATGTTCACAGGGAGCGACAGCAGTGACAATCCTGTCCACATGTATCAGCAGCATCGCTCCTTGGGGCAGCCTGTCATCATTTTGCCTCTAACAACCAGCATGGCGACAACACCTGCCCACATGCAGCCACACTAGTCATCGTGTTTATGGGTCACATCATGACGCCCGGTCATTTATCCTTTGGCAAGGCGCAAAACGCTGCTTGTCTGCCAGAATACAGAAAGAGTTGAGTATTTCTGACAATTGCTGCTGGATTACACTCATGCAGTGACTAGGACTCACACCACTCTTAGAGTCTCAGTGTCATTACTGTGCAATAACATCCCGCTTTCCACACCTTTTTTGTCTACACTGTTTGTACTATGTGTCCTCTCTGCATCCATGGCAGCCTGGTCATCCTAGAAGAGGGACCCTCCCATCTGTGGTCTCTTCTCAAGGTTTCTCATTTCCCCTAGCTGGAGTTTTGAGTTTTTCCTTGCCCTCTTGGGAGTTTAAGATCAGTTTAAGATCAGGGGGTGTTTGAGAATATCTTTCGTTCTTCACATGTCCTGAGTGTTGTTGTTAGTCATCTAAATGTTGAACAGAGGCTGTGATTTACCGAAGTCAAATTCCTTGTTTGGCACGCTCAAACATGGCAAATAAAAAACTCTTGAATCTTGAATCTTGAATTTTGAAAGCTTTTATACTGTAAATGGTGTAAAATGTAGGGTACGCTTCAAGTAACATGTATCGGGTTCTCTGCAAAACTAAGATGTCAAAACATTACAGCAGAAAGCATCTTTAATTATTTTACTGACAGAGTGGACTGGAATATATCAAAAAAAATCTTAAAGTCACTATTTGGTCACGACATTTCACATAATATTGACTCCAATGAAAATACTGGGCGTAAGAAACCCACAAAGCCTGCACACTCTACACATGAAGGCTGGAACCAATGTCTAAATTCAGAACCGTATGTAATACTGTATTTGAGTCAGGGGCGTCACTAGGGAATGGCCAAGGGTGGCCATGGCGACCCCTGAAAATTTGCTGTACACCTCACAGCACTGGGCGGAATAGATTGCATTCGCGTTAGTTGTGCTTTTCATACCAAATGTCAATTTCAAACTAGTTGTTTTGTTTACAATAAATATACTTTCAGAACTTATTTTTACATTACACAATAAAACAAATGGTTGTAGAACTCCAAATGTTTACTGTTAGTCTGTCCGCATGTAAGCATTCGGAACATTAAAGTGGGAGGGACACGATTTTTACAAATGTTACTGTTATTTTAAAAACTATAATACCCATGTCACAATTTATGGTTTCTCGGATTAACCCACATTAATTTAGCACTGGATGGATTTTGCTCTATGCTTTGAACATCTTCCAGTCACGGTCGAATTGTGACCTCAACGACCCATCTGTTTGAATTTCTGGCTTGTGAAGTGAGCTCGTCATTTTTTTGGGGTTCATTTTTTGATTCACTTGGATTATACTGCCATGTTGTGTTGCTGGTTTATTTTTGGAACGACGGGAGGATACTGTGAGCCTGTTTCAGTAACAACAACTGCTGAAAAGAAGCATCGCTCGAAAGCCATTCAGAAAAGCGGTAATAACTAAAATCCAGTAACACGCACTCACACAAGTAATCCACTTGGTGTCTCTATCGTCCAAGAGAGTAAAGTTTTTCTACATTAGGTGTAACAAATAACTGGCAATAGCTAATGCAAAATAAATGCCAACTACTGACAGTCAATGTAACATCACTATATTTATTTTGAAATTTTCATGTACAAGCCAACAAAGTTCAAACTGTAATGAATTTGTGAAGAAATAATTACCCCTTCTTGAAATCTTATTATATGTACTAGTAGTCTTTCTTAAGAAAAGCTTTTCGGGTGATTTTTTTTCATTGTGTGCCCTGAAATTATAACACAAGACACCAAAGCCCGCCCCCTCTGTTAGACAACCCATAAAAATGTCTTTTAGTATTCGTGTGCCACCCTAACAATTTATGTGTCCCCATCTGGCCACTTCTATGAGAAATTTCCCGAGGCGCCCCTGGTTTGAGTGCTCGTGAGCGAGGATGAGAATGTCATGCTTACCCAACCTGACAAGGAATTTTTGCGCAGAGAAAAACTGCTCAGCCATAAGAGGGCAATGCTGCTGCCATGAAATTTGAAAATATAAGTGTTCTCCAAAAAAATAGCAACATAGATGTGACAGATCTGGGTCTCCACTGGTGTGGAACAATTGTCTCAGATTTGTCAAAACGGTGCCTCAACAACTCGCTTGTCATGTTTTGTGGAGTCAAGCTGTTGCTTCTGTGTCTGCCCGTTTTACTACTTTACCATTCCCAGTGGGCACCTACTTTGTAAAACCTACAAAAAAAAAAAAGGCAGAGTCATATCTTGGAAGATATAAAAACATGGTGATATAAAAGAAAAACCAAGGTGATGCTCATGCTTATCCTGATTTAGGTTTATAGAAAAAATATATCATTATGATATTAGAGTCCAATAACTTCTATATCAGACTATAGCAAAAACAATTATTTTTATGTCATGTGATTACACTTCCAGTCAGCCACAAGAGAGAAGCCTCTGTGTTGTGCAAAATCTCCCACTAATTAATTGGAATTTATTTGACGATATGAAGTTTGAGTGATTGAAAGAGACACTAGTGATTTACTGAAGCACTATGGATATAAAAAGTGAACATCATATTTGATACCCCTTTTTTTTTATATATGTAAAGCAAACAAGAACATGATTGGGTGTTTTGTTCTTGCTTTTGCTTGTTAATGCTTTTAATTATTTGAAGCACCTTGTATATGAATTGTGCTATATAAATAAAGTTGCCTTACCTTTCCTCAATAGTACAACAATTTGAAGTCCTCTATCAAGGAAAAAAAGAGAAATTATATAACAAACCCTTTTAGATACAGATGGATGGCTGTTTAAAGGAATATGAATATGCGTTTAGTTGTTTCATAGAACTTTTTAACAATATTATGTTTTGGATTTTTTTTAATATTTACAAAGGATACTCTATAATGAATAATAGAAGACAAGAGAGATGCAGTGAAACTCTCAGCTGATGACAAGGTACTTAATCAGATCTATTTTAGAACGAGACCATCCAGGATGTTGAGCGAAACTGACACAACCCAATATTCCATATCCTGACATTTTTTTTCATTTGAGGCTCGCCTATGTGAGTGACAGCCTGAGGCCATAAAGTGACAGAAGGAGAAGGATGTGAGATTTAAGTCCAGTTTTTAAGATGAATCTATCAATATTTAAATGTAGATATGTGCTTTTAAAGGCTTTTAGTGCTTTTCACAAGTGGGGCCAAGCAACTACATGATTGGAAAACTTTGTGCCCAGCAATGAGCATTACTCTCCAATTCTCAAAGTGAAGTGACCACCTTGAGCCGAAATGCATTTTCTCAAAATTCCCTGTGGCCACCACACCTCTGTCATCACTGCTGTAGTAAACTGGCAGGTAGAACATGATCAATAAGTTATTGTATAAATAGCTCAAAGTGTAGATGTATTGTAAACAAAACAACTGACATATTTTTTTATATATATGCAGCACATAGAAGAGTTACTTTCTTGTGGAATTTCTCACTTAATGAGTAGGTAGGCACTCCAGAGATGAGACTATTAGTAAGAATTAGAAGTGAATTTAATATCATATGTCCATTTGAAATAATATTATCTTCTGCAGAATGTTCCCCATCAGACAAGCATTGGCTGTGCTGAGCCCACATTGCTGCTGGAAGAAACGAGCGGAGTTTCTGGAGCATGACTACATATTAAGTCCGTAATCACACACATTTCTTATTCATGGCCTAAAGGGATTTTGAATTATTTTGCAGCTGCGAGATTTTTGGCTGGATGGCTTTTACACTCTATTTTCTGTTTCCGTTAGGTAAAATCTAAAGTGTGACCTACAAACGATCTTTCAGCCGCTTCCCAATGGGATGAGACAAGATGTTCAGGAATACCCGTCGGGAATTTTAGCCTTGTTATCCTGCAACGTTCCAGATGGTTCGAACAATCCTGTGTGCTCCCTTTGAAATGTGTAGAGCGATAGCAGAGCAACCATTCCTCCTCAATTTAATTGACTTTCACTTTTTTGGGGCCCCACCTTGTAGGACCCAGAGTCCTCCATGACCTCCCCTATGGGCCTAATTGCTTTTGGCTGTCGAGCAGCTCGGTTTGAAGTTTAAAGAAAGAGAAGAGGCCCGCTTTACTGTAAAGTGGGCTCGGGATTGGAGGGACTTGATTTCCCATGGTGGATTTCTAATGACTTCTTAAGAAGACTGGCGGGCTCATTGGAGGAAAACAAGCAGAAAGACAGCCATGAGAAGTCTCCTCACAACATGAGATGAAATGGAGCCAGCGTTCAGGCAAAACAAAATGCACAGCAGGGATTCAGCAACACTCCGGGAGAGGAGCGAGACGGAGGGGGAAGGGGTGTTAGGGTGTGTTTCCTGATGGCTACGGGTGGTTGGCTTGACATCTTAAGCTGATTGGTGCTAATCAAAATAAGCGCGAGAGGCCTGCTTTTTCTGCTCTCGCATTTCTGGAAGGAAATTGCACTGAGTGGTGCCTGATGGGGAAGGCCTTTGAATTGGAATGGGGATTGTTTAAGCCACAAATGGTGCACTTCAATTCAGCTTGCCACAGCAAACACATTATTCCACAATTCCTGACCACTTACCCTGCATTTGAAGGCAGAACTTAAGTTAAAACAAGTGACCGCGATACCAGATATTAAAGAAGCATTGCAAAAGCGACAGAAACATTTTAAGCCCCTTCCACTCCGTTTCATACATCGTACGCAGCTTGGAATGTTGATATTGTTTGAAACAATTCAAAACTAAAACACCACCAGATTAAAAAAAATCTTCCCATCCACACAAGGAACATCTGCCAACTTTTTGCTTTAGTTATGCTCCAGGTGGACTAGTTGAATTTTATCCATACACGCAAACTGAAATAGTTTTTTTTAAACATATTTATAATCAACTTCACTCTTTCCTTTGCTTTTATACATCTTTAAATGTATTGTTTATAAATGTGTTTAAATGTCCTATAAAAATAAAGTTGCCTTACCTGAAGGTAAGGAATCATGAGAAGATGATGGCAGATTTCAATAAATTGTAGTGTACATTGTGAATTGATTTTGCAATCAGGGAAAGATACAAGTGTAGACTTGCACATGCTGGATGATGAGGTTAATGTGCACAATTTGGCTCAGACCTTTTTCCCCCCTGTAACAGGAAATGTTTTCTTTTTCCCTGATCACATGAACCTATTGTCATGATTGCACAGGTGCAGTTTATTTAAGCATCACCACAAAGGCGGGGCAGGAAATACGGTTTCTTATTTCCTGTCCCGTTTTAAAATGAACTTTTAATGAATTTGTTGGAATACAACCAGTAAAGTGTAACACATTTTAATTTGTAGTTTATTGGTTCCCAATCCGAGGTTGGGATTGTTGTTAAACTTGCAATCCAAATCTAAGAATATCTGAATTACTCCAACTTGACCAAGAGCTGTGCAGCAAAAAATAAAACTACATTAATAAGACGGAATGCATGCAGAGTTCCCCCCTACGCTGTAAGCTGACACTTTCAGGCAGTGATCTCACCACATACATGAGGCCTGAGAAGTAGGAGTTTGTCAGGTGGGGGGAAAACGGGGCAGACAAATATGCATGAGAAACTTTCCACGATTGCATCAGGTGGAGTTTTTTTGTCAGTATCTTCTTACATTAACAAAACAAAGCAAATGTTAAGATTTATATTAAACACGTGCATGTTGTGTTAGCTGGTGGCAGAAAATAGACAGTTCACTGGCCCTTTAAGCCTCCTGCCCTGACTTCCCCCTCCGTCATCAAAACCCCATGAGCTAGTTTTGCAATATGTAGAACATCCCAAACTTACTCCACCCTGAGTATAACCTCAAAAATGTGACAGGCTAAGACAAGAGCCACAAATGTTTCTTTTCTTCTATCGGTTAGAAAATTCCAATGACGTCAGTTTAACTTTTTAGTTTTGACTCTTAAACGTGCAGCACAGGCAGGTTTTCCTGTATTTAAATATCCAAATGGGACGAGTAGGCAGGTTCCTGTAAAATGGAACTGTTTGTGTGCAATTCATTGTTGATAGCCATTTGCTGTTTTTGTTTTTCACCATTGGATACATTCATTGACTGTAGGTGATGAGCAAACAAAAAATTTACCAAATTAAGGACTTGGAGCCACATTTGATTAGAATAGTCAATGTCAAATAGATTAAGATGTTCATATTTGTGGGGAATTTTAGTTAAACATTGAATGATGCCCTAACCTGTTTTGACAGATATATCTGTCTTTTTTCTTTCAAGTGGTTGGGAATCTAGTGACTGCTATCATTCATCCTGCGTTTTGTAACAAGGTCCTAATGACTCCTCGCCTGACCCAGATACTGCAATAAGTGAGGAATCTGGCCAAAGCGGAGCACATGAGCACAAATCTGGTCTTAAAACCACCCTCGGGTGGGCTGCGCTGGCACAAAAAGCCACTTAAGTAGGTCTACGTTTAGTGTGTTCACAAAACAAATAGACCAGAATCCTGGTTGCAAATGTGCAGGATTGAGGTCTTGTGATGTGCAGCTGCTTCCAATGAGGGCATGAGGAGGAGGTGGTCGGTGGAGGTCAGGTGTTAACTAGACAGACAGACATCACATGGCGTGAGTGGCACTGCCTGAGGTGCCAGGCACGCATCATGCAATATACAGACTAGCTTTCATCACGGAGTCTGTAAAAAAAAAACTTTATTGGCTTAGGAAGCATACTTAAGTGTTCAAAGTGAACCCTGCATTCCTTACAATGAGGCAGAAGAAGCAGGATTTCAACATACCGGTATTAATGGAAATAGAAATAATGAAATACAAATAATAAGAAAACATTATCTGATGTGCAATAATGGATATAGAAACCTGTCCCAGGGTCATCATACAAATATTTTCAAATACAGTCAGATTGAATACAATGAAATCACTCTTAACCTTGTTTTAATTTTCACACAACCCCAAGTGTAATTTTTTTTTCAAATTAGGGCTCGCAGTACATGATTTAAGTTAATGACATACAGCATGTTCCTCTCCTGTAAGATGCCTTTACATTTCCTACCAATTAAATGCGAATTAGCTTTTGTTATAAGACGCATCCCTTCACCTATCAGCTGCAGGCTGCTTCTAGACAAGACTATTTTTCACCATTTTGGTGGAATTGAACAAGCTACTCATCCGTACTGATTGAGAAATTAATGAGTTTAGATGAGCCTATGTGTTACAAGTGACACCACAATGAGCATCCATCACTGTGATGGAGAGCTGCCATTAAACAGCCAAAGTGTGATAGGGAACTCAAGTGAGCTGTTGAGGTCACTGCTTTCACATCGGCACACATCCCCCATCCCATTATGTTATTTTCCTTCAGGAGCAGCTGGGATGGAATGCTTGGATCAATAGGCCTAAACTGGTGGTGTGTTGTCATCCCCCGCCTCCTCACCCCATCTCCTCCTCACGCATCATGCAATCAGTCATGCACAGCTGTAAAATAGAGACACAACAATGAGAATAAAGGATGAAGCTGAGAACTGAAGCGAACAGACGGCTTTGCCATGAGCTGATTCTCAATGAACTGGTTCTACTCCCACAATAAAATATTACTGTTTGAATGGATGTCTTCTAGTCCTGCCAATTTGCAGCATTTCAATTTGGTTAAGACAAGATTGAGGAAACTTACATGATGTGCAACATTCACACACCTGTGGTTGACTGTTATTTTTCACCAGGTATTCTGAGGACGGTCACATAAATGTCATTTTAAATATGGACAAAAAAACATGTACGAGTTCTCAATGCATATATATTATGTAGGACACACTTTCCAACAACAAAGGGTTTGAAGCAAAACACCAAAACTAATATTTGTAAATAATATATAACATCAATATTAAGTTCAAATTCTCATATGTTGTATTTTTTTTTCCAGTCACTTCATTTTTGTATTATTGAAGTCCTATGTTTATACTGCATGTCATTCTAAATCAGCATAAAAATTACTATCCCGACTCACATTGTAGTATTTGGGCAGTATAAGACCCAGGATAAATGAAAATAATGCCCGTGTCTCTAACCCTCAAACATACAATTTCCACGAAAAATCAGGTTAGTCCCCCATGCAAAAAAAAAAAAACTTAAATAAGGAAAATAAATAATTTAAAAAAACAATTGGTGTGCAGCCTGGTATTTGTGAGTTAGCATTTGACCACACTTTCTAAGAACCACTCATCTATGCAATAATCATTCATATAAAACAAATGTGAAGGCAAAAAGAGTCAAACAAGCATCAAGTAAGAGTGGCTGAAGTGAAGACTTGCCAAAGGCCTTTCTGTGGACTAAGAAAAAAAACATTTGGCATCCTAACATAAGATTTAAATAATCGTATCATTGTCTAAATACTTTCCACCCCCCCTTGTTTTATTTCATATCAACTGTGCAAGTGCACAGAGACAGAATAATGAAAAATCCGCATGGTCCAACAATATTAGCCTGGAGGAAACTTACTGCAGTGGTGGAAAAGTTTCAACTGTGCTCTGTCGCGTAGAAACACACATTTCCACTCAATCCAAAATAGTGTTAGTCCTGTGTTGTACAAATGGTTTAGTGAGCAAATGGGTCAAAGGTCATGTTGACTTTGAAGAAAGTGATTTAACATTCCAAAAATTCACTACACAGCCTTTTTCCCTAAGCACATGCAGGTTTGTTTTCACAGTTAATTGTATTCTCCTACATCCTGTTTGCTCCAAATGAAAGACAGGTGTTTTTGAATAAAGAAAAAAAAAAATGCAATGAACCTAAAGAATGTTGTGTACAGAGCCAACAACCACACTTTAAAGTTTAATTTAATTTTCATTTATTTTAAAAGGAAAATATACAATTCAATAAATACTGTGGCAACAACATTGTCAAGGTGTCATCAGCATTAGAGAAAACATGAAAACACACGCAGGCAGAAGACGACATGAAAGTTTTGGGTCACAGCACTGGGACATTTTCAAACTTATGTTACAAGTGCGTCATTGCCTGTGTTTTTTTTTCAAAACAGTTAAATTGCATTGCTCCAACACTGGCCGTCAGCACATGGACATTTTTTTAGTGTAGACCCTGATGACGCACGATAAAAGAAGGTGTCTTTTGGTGCAAAGAAAGACAAGAACAAATCTTTCTTAGTTGTGTAACCTTGACTAACAACCAAACTAAGATGTTAACAGCACTGTACATTAAGGCAACATTAGCAATAGCTGCTCTCTCCTGGAGGTGAAAGGTCGATGCTTGATGACTTAGTACATTGATTATAATCTTAAAATACACCATTTGCTAGTAGCACATGGAAAATTCAAGGGGTAATTAGTTGGCAAAGCTAGCAACCATTTGGCCTACAAATGAGACGGAGCCTACTGTGAAAGACGCCACTTTGGATGGCCAACGCAAATAACATTTTCGATGTTAATAATTAGTATAGTAACAAACAACAACAACGATAAAACACCTTCTTGATCGAGACTTACAAGCTAAATTTTATTTATCACAAAATCGGGTTGGCGATCACTGACAATTGTCGTCAGTCTTCGTTTTATGGCTCCAGGTACGACACACATCATGAATAAATGCAACACCACCTGTTCTCACCGAATCATTGCATATTTTGTCGTAACTTTCCAAGGTAGCATAAATTGTTGCAACCTCTTGTAGCAATTGAGGCTTGGATTTCACAAAGTTAGCTAGTTAGCTGTCAAATAGGCTGCCAAAGGAAATCTAAAAAAAAAAAGTAAACACAACGTTTGGTACAGGACTAACAAAGAGCTTATCATAAATATCTGCTGACACCATAGATTGGTGTACAGAAGAAGGAATGATGAATGGACCCTATTGGCTGCAGCAGCCCCTCATCTTTGGTACCTTGGGAGATTTGCTATCACATATTGACATGCTCAAACTTCTCAAAGAATAGTGATTAGCTCACAACCTTAACGAGCGGTCTACTTTGTTAAATGTTTAGTTGTTTTGAGGATTGTTGGACTATCATAATTCCAATTACAGAAGATATGGAAACATGCTTACTTTTGCATTTAATTTTGTCATCTAAAATGAATATTAAATAAATCTATCGGAAATTGATGACAAATTGACTCTTCATTTAACCGAACTTCAAACACCCAACCCTAGTGCAGACATGCAATTTCCAGAACAACCAATCATGGCAAAGTTCATCACCAAGGACTTCACATTTTACAACATATCGCAGACGGGACAAACAGCAGCTTTGTTGTGCAGGGCTGCCATGACTTGACGGACAATGTGTTACTCTGAAACTCAGCATCAACCACATCAGCACCTCTTTGCCCCTTTTTGTTGCGACCCACCCATACACCCACATGTCACATGTTCTTATGAGGGTTCCTATGACATCACTTTTCCAACTTAGTTCTTGTGGGCGTGACCTGCCTCAGCTTTGTTCTCCCGCAGGAAGCAGGATATAACCAACTTCCCCAGCTGGTGGCACGCTGATAGATAGCTTCCTCGACAGCCGGACTTTGACTCGTCATTGGTGCGGTGTATTCCATAAACTTGTAGATGCATTGACTTTCCAGACACAAAACAGGTCGTTCCCATGCGGGAAAGAAGCGTTCCCTGTAGCTTCTTCCTGGCTGCTCCATGTTCAGTCCCCAATCCCGTCAGGCTCTTCCCCCTCAGTCACATGACAGAGCAACTTCTGGCCTTGTCCTTGCGGAGGTCTGAGGCTACAGCTGTCAGGTCGGGTCTACCAGGCATGTGGGAAGTCCTCTTGCTGGCACGGGCGGTCTTGCTGCGCTTGACATTTTTGCCATTTTTGTTGATGCAGGCCAGCGTGGCCACGTGGAAAATGTCCCGTACGCTGTTCTCCGATTGCTGAGATGAGCACTCGATGTATGGCGCAGAGATCTGCTTGGCCATGTTGGAGCCCTGTGGAGGCAAAGTCAATGATCGATAGGGGCGGGTTCTGAGCTTCCATCATAAAAGGAAGGAAACTTGAGCATACCTGGTCATAAGACACGGGGGTCTGCCGGTGGTTCGAGAGCTCGACGAGCGTGTTCAGGTCAGTGCGTAAGTCTGACTTGCAGCCAACCAACAGCATCTTTGTGTTGGGACAAAATTCCAGTATCTCCCCCTTCCACTGCAAAGAAACACACAAAGTCTCAGTTAAGGAGTTGATGGGGGAATATAAGAAATGTCTGCTGGTTCTACGAGGGAAAGGTTGATTTCTCGCTGGATTATGAGGTGCAAAGGTCAACACTGCAACTTCCTCTAGCCCCAAGGGCTTTGAACCCTGGAGTGGAGGTGGAGCTACAAATAATCTCCACGTTTCCTTCCTGCCAACAATAGACGCTCTGTGATGGATGGACAGTCTCTTCGGGCTTCGGCCATATCCTCCTCTCAGGTGACTCGGTCAGTGGATCAAGTTCATCGAATAGAAACGTGAAATCGTGTTGCACAATAACCCTACCTGATACGTTGACTGACTACTGTGGCAGACACGTTCTACACATTTTACAAAAGTTGCTTCTGCCCAACTGGATATTTTTAGATTTTTACTTTGGAAGCGTTTAAAATCCCCCCTCCTTTCCAAGTCTGGCACACGCTAAGGAAAAACTAAATACAGAAACAAAATCTTACAGAACATTGTTCAGTGCTTCGCAGCAAAAACTCCGTACTGTAACCTTTACAGAAGTGCAACAACAAACAAGTATAACACAAATAGAAGCAGGTTTTTATTTCGTGGAAATACCCTTAGCATTTCTTGAGTAATCCTGTTTCTGAGAAGCAGATATTCCACCAGTCTGATGATCAATGTGATTTACACCATAACATGTGGACGTCAGCCAGAACATTCACAATCAGCAGATAAAAACCACAGCAGCTCCACACTTCCATATCACATCAGTGGAATTGTGTCACTTCCTTCTTTCAGCTAAGTAACCGAGTTCCACATGACATCTTGACTGACTTCAGACTTTTGATCCAGACAGGCTTCTTGCCAGCAGATCAAACACAACCAAAGCCTGCATTGTTGACACACACAAAAGACAATTTAATCAAAGACAACTGACCTTCTTCAGAACGCTGTCTAGCGTTTCGGGGCGACTGATGTCAAAGCAGATGAGCACTGCATCCGAGTCTGGATACGAAAGAGGCCTCACATTGTCGTAATATGGAGAACCTGAACGAAAGAGAAAAGAAGAGATGAGATAAAGACATGATTCGCTCTTTTCGGGTGGGAGAGTCGATGGCTGCTCAAGTGAGAATGCAATCAATCAAACAAACAGACACAAACCACCTTATCATTGCTGCTGGGGAAATTTGAGTATCGTCATAGTCGTACGATATTTCTCAAACCTGTCCAAGTCGGTTTGTGAATTGATTCATTTGAGCATTTTGGTCAAATGTTCTAGAGAGAACATTGAAAATATTAGAAAACCATTGATCTGGCAGATTTCTTCGAGTGAGCAAGCTTAATTGATAGTACATACAAACAGAATGAAGAACGGGAGCAAACTAAGGCAAAGACGTGTTTCGTAATTAGTTTACTGCAGAAGCTATTTTGGGATCAGCCAATCTGGGATCTAGTGTCATCGGGAAAGAAAAAACTAAATCAGCCGGGATCAGACAGGAATAGTGTGAAGTCCTCCTTATTTAAGGGAGGAGCCCATTCCGGATCTCTAAAAAACAATGATAACCATAGAAAGGAATGTACTTCAATTGATTGCATGACATAATCCATAGCAACTGAGAGAGCAAAACAAATAACACAAAAAAATGTGCTGACCATTACAAGATCTTTCTCAGGGAAAAAAAAAACCTGCAGAAAAATAGAACCTCAGAGTGAAGGAACTACTCCCACCTCAAATTGAAGCCATATGCGACGGAGACGCCCTTTCGCCCCAACAGACATCATGATCAGGAAGTGTTGGGGGGAGGGGTGGGGGTTGTGTAATGTCAAGGTGAGTCAAGCTCACATGACAAGTTATGGCCGACCACACACAATTGGCTGCAAAAAATCTGGGGAATTTTGTTATGGGGAATTTAAGTCTCCCCTGGGAGGTCCGTTTCCAAACAGTGAGCAGCCAGGAATGCACACAAAGTCACACACATATTAGACTCTCTTGATTCAAACAGTCTTGGTGGGCAACAATGGAGGGGGAGGGGCACCATTCAAACAACTCGTGCTTCCTTTCAGGTGAAATAAAACAGTGACACTGGCTGATGAATACTTGAACCCAGTCACCCATCGGGAGAACCAGAGTTACTTGAGGGAGCATGTGAAATAGAGCTTGTCATCCATCCTTTGCGGATGGAAAACAGAAGTGTCCAAATTAAGCAAAAACAATTCAATTATCAAATGGATCGCATCATTTTTCACGTTATCGTTCAGAGACATCTTTTAATTAAAAAATGTAATAATTCAATGATTTCTCTCATCCTTTGTTGATAATTTGTATTTAATCAAATCAAGACACTTGTAAACATCTGCTTTTGCTTGTGTGATGTTGCCTAACTGTTATTCAGTTTTTATTTTAATCACTACAAATTGCAAAAAAACAAAAATAATTAGTTAATAAACTGTAAATGGACAAAATATTTTTAAATATACTAAGACATACGATTGCATCCAATGAATCGGTAGAATAACCGATTCTGAAAAATTTCGATAGTGACAGCCAGGGTGTAAAATAATCAAAAATGTTTCACTTTTGACACGACAGTGATAAGTACAAAGATCGAGTACCCCGTATTGTGCATCACACAAGAGTTTTAGCATAAACAATGTCTAAACAAACTATATGGCCACACGCTGGGTCTGCCACAATGAAAATAATAAAAAAAAATCTTTCCTCACTTTGTCTAAAAAAAAAAATTCTTGCTCTGCTGAAGAATTACATTGCCGGATGGAAAACTGGATTTTTTCCAAACAGTGCATTATAAATGCTGTCTGTAGAACTTATTTTTTTAACCAGTGTTAAAAATATGCCCAGTGATGGATCTTTCTGTGGTGTAGGAGGCCATCTTGGCAGCATGTTAAAGAAGTGGATAAATGCCCGTTTACATTGAAATATTATGGGGTGTGATATTTGAGGGATTCAGCCGCGTTGCGCTCCGGTTGCAGCCCTGCGTTCCACAATGTTACTGCTTCCAAATGTTGATCCAGGGGGGCCGATTCTATGAAAACATTTCCACTAAGGGCTCCAGTTGAGCTCACCACAGTACAGTATAAAACATTCAACTGATCTGGTTGATGTTTTCACCACAGGGTGTTGTAGGCCAAGGTACAGAGGACTGGTTTTGGTAAACTATGACTCCATTTTGAAAACAGAAATAACTCCAGAAAAAGAAATACATATAACACAAATGAGCAGACTTGAACTGTGCTGCTGGGTGCAAAAGTTGCTTTGGTTTGGCCATAACTAATTTGAAAGTGAAAGTATGACATGGTCAGTGTCATGCCCCGAACTATACAAAACACATTCTTATGTCGAAAATGCTCCGTTTCGTTTTCCCATGTGGTTTGT
Organism: Syngnathus floridae; assembly: GCF_059516105.1. Lineage (NCBI taxonomy): Eukaryota > Metazoa > Chordata > Actinopteri > Syngnathiformes > Syngnathidae > Syngnathus > Syngnathus floridae. The sequence continues at coordinate 10,826,264 of NC_142414.1, read as the reverse complement.
TCAAGGTTTTTATAGGTTTCATTATTAAACTCTTAGCAGCAGACATTATCGTCCCTTCACATCAAGAAAGAATTTGGGATTAACCACAGGAATCTTTTCCCCATCTTTCATGGCTGTCACGTTCAAAAGCAACCGCATCACACATTTCCTTTTTTTTTTCTCAGCACTTCAGTTGCTGGAACCAATCATTGGAATTACAAGACCCCGTGACTGAAAGGGCCAGAGACAGTTCTGCAAAAAAAGTGCTTTTAGTAAACCGGTGAAAAGAAACGCACACTATGTGTGTACGTTGGAAGACATCAGACCAGAAGTGTAAACGAGAAAAAAGTTGGACCGCCTTCACCCCTACCCCTGCCCTCAACCTTTTTTTTTCACACCAGCTTTCACACTCGAGCCTGTTTCTCTTCACAGCAACTGCAATGACAATCGCCATGTTAACCTCAAACCTTGTGGTGCTCCGATAGTAGTTTGGAATGCAATCCATCATACTGACTGTAAACTCGTCGACAACACTGCCTTGCGTGTGCTGCATGCAAGTTAGCCTCAGCAGAGGTATGAAATGACCTGTTGATTAAATGCATAGCTGTCATAGCCGAGCTTGAGCGGAGGGACGTATTGTGTGTGTGTGTGTGTGTGTGTGTGTGTGTGTGTGTGTGTGTGTATGCACAGGTGTTGCACCATCTGTGGAAAAAGAGATAAGTATGTTCTAGCCTTACGAAACTTGTACAGTACATATAATCACTCACTCAACTGAGACCAAAGGTCCATGCAATTGTTTTTTATGCTATTGTTAATCCCAATATAAGGATGCAGCAATACTACTAAGGCTATTTGTGATGAAAGATGTTTCCTAGAAGTCTGCGTCACCTTCTTTCAAAGTAAATACAGAAAGGCATCTTAACAATGTGTGAATTTGATGAGTAATTTCAGTCTGAATACTGGTATCGGAAAACATGCACATTTTGGAATCACTGAACATGATCAAACTAAATATGTCTATTTTTGTGGAGGGTTGGGCATGACTACCTTTATAGAAACAGTCAAGAAATGTGGGAAAAAAAATCGTATATGATTGAAATAAAATGGAGACAAACTATTTATCCAGATAGAAACCACAATTGAAGTTCGTGTTTGATGTAAAATAGCTTTCCCATAATACTGCATGCAACAAGGTGAGGCCGAGGGCATTGCCTTTCAATTTGTGCACGCTGGCTTCTACTGCCAATTGACTAATTCATCCATGATTCAATTTGTCTTCGTCGGACTAGCCAACCACGCCACTTCAATTTCACCCTGCTAAGGATCCCGACCTGTGGACACAATAGGCTTCTTTGTCCAGGGGTTGGCGAAACCTTTAGTCTGAGGAATGCCAGACACGCAGCTCCAATTCGAGTCCTGAAATGCGATCCGATGCAACAATGGCTTGCAGAGAGGGGAAGGGAGCACATTCCCGGAAATACTTGTCACGATGCGGGAGGCTGATCTCGGTCCTACTTTGACCTGGGCTCAGACTGCAGGTGTTCACTCAATTTAAAATAAATAGTGCTCACTGGAATGAAGGCCTCATGGGCAAAATGGAAGGCAGTTCCTTCTCTCAGGGGTCTGCCTTAAAGGGGAAGTCAACCCCAAATTTTCTTTACAAGAATATGTTGAATGTACCCCTACTAGTCTAAACACAGCATTTTGATTAGTATTGTGCTTAAAGAATGAGTTAAGCAGCAATATTCACCTGTTTATTCATCATTTTGCCACTTGAAAATACCATCACAGTTGCCAGTTCTCAACCAATCATAACTCAGCTTAAAAAAGAACTGGTGAGCTGTGATTGGTTGTGACCTGTGGCGACTGTGAGGTCATTTTCAGTCGACAGCAAGTAGCAAAATGGTCACTGTAAAAACAGGTGGATTTTGACTATTTAATTAGTATTCCACAAACAAAACAATCACAATGTCGTGTTTAGACCAGTTGGGCTTCACAGAACATTTTATGACAAAGAAGGTTTTGGGGGTTGACTTCCGCTTTAATGACCCGAATTAGTCCTATCTAGTCCTCCATCGTTAAACACACACCGCTTATTAGGTTGCCCATCAGGACACAACAAAGACTCCCTACAACCACCATATGTGTGTAGGTGTTTTCCAGAAAGGGGGTGGGGGATCAGAGATTGTGTTTGACTCCATTTGTGTGCTTTGGTCTTTATCTAAGCCCTTTGTTTGAGTGCATGTTAGGACATAGCTCATAATGGATCGATTGGGTGGCTCTCTATCAGCAAGTGTCTGTGAGCTTGGGTGGGTGTTTAATATGAGGTGGGGTCAGGTTGACATCTCACAAAGTCAAAGGAAACACCTCCTCAAACACACTGAAAGATGCAAACATAGTTCTATGAAAGTTAGAGAAAGGAAAAATGGCTCCGGGCGACTGGCCAACACAGAGCTACAAAACATGCTTTCTTTTTTCCTTTCCTTTCCTTTTCTTCGCCTTTCCCAAGTCACACAAACAGTGGGCGTGAAGGAATTTCAAATGCTATCAATATTTAACAGATGTTTCTTCTCCTATTTCCCTCCAAGAAATAAGTCTTACAGGGATTCACCTTTGTTTGCAGTCTTGCTAAGGCAGATTGAATATTTGGAGGTCTAAAAAAAGTTACTGCAACACCTCTGAGGAATTCCAAACCTGAGAAGAACAACAGCTGGCTGTCTGCTTGGCCCCACCCATGCCCATTTTCAGAATCCTTGTCCCCCCCCTTCAATACACATACATGCAACATATGCTGCACTTGCGCCTGACGGACTGACTGCTGCGCTTTTCACTGCTCGGACATTGATGGATGTGAGATGTGTTGTTTACACCCCCCAACACAAACACACGCATACACAGGATACTTCAGCTCATTTGGCGCCTGATCGTAAACTCTACAAAATAAGAGAATCAGGGCGGGGGTGAAGAGGCAGTACATATGTTGCAAGACTTCACTTTTCTCAAAACTAGGCACAGTTCCAAAAGTGTGTTATCCAGATGATCATTGTGCCTTTTTGTTTGCAAACTTAGACTTTAGAAGTCAGATGAAACGGTTCATATTCTTATCAAGGATTAATAGAAAAATGTAAATATTTTATCCAGGCTACATGTTGGGACGCATCAGGGGAACATAGTCTATTCATAGTGCAAAGCAGTTTCAGAAATGATGCGCCTTTCATGTAGCGCAAAACCACAGTCATGTATGACATAACACAAGACATTCCTCAAAAAAGAATCAAAGCTATAAATGTGTTTATTGCTTTTTTTTTTTTTTTTTAATTTCAAAAGGAGGAACAAGGGGCGTTCAGTGGTGATCACAGTAAGGGGAACAATAGGCCCTCCACCCCAAAACTAAGGTGACTCCCAATCAAAGCATCATAATTTGACACCAAAAATAAATCAAATAACTTCATTATTTCTTATGTCCTCTTAGAAAAATGTGTTTTGAAAGGGTTAGGGGTCAGAGAGAAAGAGTTGAAGCATATTCATGAAGCAGAGACGTGCGCATGCAAATGTGGCCTTGTTACCTGAGGTGTCCCACAGGCTGAGTTCAATCCTCTGTGTGTCGATTTCAAAGCTGGCCGTGTAGTTCTCAAACACAGTGGGGACATAACTCTGATGGGAGCAAAACGCAGTGCAATATTAGGAAGAGAATCGCCGCATCACTGCACGCATGCACGCCCTAAATCTCTCATCCCATGGATTGTACATCCACGCATCATAGAATTTGTGCACGGTCATCGTTACTGGAGCATCCAAGGTTTATTTGTGCTCTTGAATTCACATCATGCATGCCGCTAAATGTTCTTACCTCAGGGAAACAGTCCTTGGCGAACACGTGAAGCAGCGCTGTCTTCCCACACTGGCTGTCTCCTACCACCACGATCTTACACTTGACACTCGGACTAGGATCCATGGCGGATTTCACGGAGAGTTTCTGACACGAGCGTCTTTCCTTCATTGATTCCCACCGGGGAGAGTGACTGTGATTTAAAAGCTAAAAAGAGTCCGACGTTTGTTGCGTGTGGATGCTTGACAGCGCCTTGCTGACAGACTACACGAGTTGTCTGCGCCTGCTCCAAGCCGGTGGAAACCTCTCCCTCTCGCTCTTATAGGGCGACGGTAACCAATGATGAGTGGCGCTTCCCCTCACCTCCACGCCCCCTCGCGTGGATCCAGCGATCCAGTGATCCAGCTCCGGCCTTTTCCGTGATCCCCTTCGCACAGCCAAGCCACACGCAACTGGCTGCAGTCTTGTCTGCCGTTATGGCGTCCCCTCCTGGTTGTATGTAAAAAAAAATGTAGACAGATCCAACTCGACAGAGAGGCCTTTTTTTGTTTCAGTGTGTCTGTGTTTTAAATGATTATATATTTTTTAATTTATTATTTTTTATTTTAGTGTACTTCTTTGAGTGTCTTTCATACAGAAATTTACTGTAACTGTGGCTTTACTACTGCAGAAACATTGCACCAGTGTCGGTTCACGTAGTTCCATGTCGCTGCAGTATAATAAGTGCAATGGATAATACCGTTTCTTAATAGTTAATAATTCTTGATTGCCAAGTTGCTGGGAGATTTCTGGCTAGAATTTTTATTGAGAAGTATTCCACACATTGCACAGCAGGCCACTTGCTTTTATCTGTCGGTCATCGTTTAATTGGATGGATGGATGGATGGATGGATGGATGGATGGATGGATGGATGGATGGATGGATGGATGGATGGATGGATGGATGGATGGATGGATGGATGGATGGATGGATGGATGGATGGATGGATGGATGGATGGATGGATGGATGGATGGATGGATGGATGGATGGATGACCAGATGGATGGATGGATGACCAGATGGATGGATGGATGACCAGATGGATGGATGGATGACCAGACAAAGAGCATACTGTAATTAACATTACATTTTACTCCACAGTGCACATATAGAAAATTATATAATGTGTTGAAAATTTGAGGTAAGTGAAAAGACTTTACATATTATGGTAGACAGTCTTGACTATGTATATTAATTGAGCCAGTGATGTGCAAATAACAAATAAAACACTCCCGTCTTTGCTTGGCCTTGGCTGAATTGTGCTCTGAATTCAATAGCACATAACTCAGTCCAAATGAGCTGCCTAGAATGTTTTAGACATGTTTTGTTCAGTTGGGCTTAAGCCCCCTGGCTACTCTCCAGTGGAACCTTGAGACACGGGGATTGATTATGTTGTGCGAGCACACATGAATTGCTTTTAAGAGGTCTATATTTGAACCCAGGGGAGGTTCTGGCTGTTTCTTCAATGCAGCTTTGATTGTTTCCAGTGAGAATTCTTTCATTATGTGTGAACAACACATACAGCCAGTCATTTTCCAAAGAGCAGCATACCCATTTTCTATTAAAAGCTTGAGGTAAACAGGCTATAATAACACAAATTAAAAAAAAAAATCTGCAGTTTTATATCTTCTGCAACATCATTTTTGGACTCTTGGTGTGGCTAGTATTTTTTTATTTATTTTTTTACTTCAATACAGCTCCACCCTGCAGGCTGTGAGGCTGGAGTCCCGTCTGTTGTGTGGAAACTGTGCCTGCAGGACAAAACACTGCCAGGGGAGTGGGGGACGGGGGATTTTACCCTTTCTGCTATCTGGTTGCCATCTCTCAACTGCATTTGGCCTCATTTAAATTCTATCTGATACAATCGTGGAGCTTCACCACCTGGTTTAATGATTATCTCTATTGTTGCAGTCTCTCACGTTTCATAAAGTGACAAAATGGTCATTTATGGAAATGTTTTAAACATGGACCACATTGTGTACTTTTAATCAAATGTTGAACACAAAAACAAAACAAGTATAGAATGGTATGGAATTTTTGCATTGCCTTTCTCTGGGTGCTGCAACTCCGTACCTCCCAAATTCCCAACATATTGATGTTGAGTTACCCGTAAACTCTAAATCAAGGACACTTTCAAAGTGACTGGTTTGATATAAACATCTGAAAAAAACGGATGTGCTCAAACTTTTCAAGGGTACTGATGTGCTCAAACCTTTCAAAGGGTAAATCATTTTTTCACCAGCTTGCCTCCACAAACCGGTTTGACAACGAGCTGCAATGTGACCTTTCAACTTTGTCAGTTTATTTTCCAATGGTTTAATTTCCAGATTTAACCAATGAAAGTGTAATAAAAAAAACATTAACAACTGAGAAGTCTAATGCTCACGTTTAAGTGAAAATCTTTTATGATTTGTATCACTTCTTTTTCTATTTCAACCCTGTAGGCTTTGAAAGTGTGTGTGTATGTTGTGAATGTTTTCTCATCAGAGTTCCTTCAAGGTCGCAAACACATTTTTTCACAAACAGTTTTTCTTGTCGCATATCGCTGAGGATGGAATTAACGAAAATGAGATGATCTTTAGGTAACCTTGACAGCGCATCAACAGGAAATCTCCACAGGGACTCTCGGGACTACCTTTCATGTATAATAAAATATGTCAGTGTGCGTGGAACATCCTAGGAAAAATATTTATTTTTGTTTGATTATGCAGTTGCACAAAACATGATGGGCAATCCTAAACACATCCATCTGACATGTTGGAATGAAAACAAATCACGTGATCTCCTGCAGTGGCATCTGATGGATGTTTTTGGTCACAAGTGGATAATGAAGGCAAACATTAAAGATATGTTTTCGTTTTTGCACTTTATCAATCTATACCTTTATCACAATCCTCAGCTAAATGTAAAGAATTGTTGTGTTAAGAAATTTTTCTACAAAGATCTACAAACACAAAGTTGTTTAATATTAATGACTGCAAATCCCATGTGTGGTGAAACACCAAGATTAACAGATGCACAGACTCTGTTAAACACAACGATAGCTCACAAGGAAGCAAACTGAACGGTTGCAAAAGACAAAATGAGGAGCAACTGGCTGTAGTGAGTGTCCATGTTATTCACCATTATTAAAATGATAAAGAAAAGCAATTGGAACTGCAATGGAGATAAACTGATAGTTAGCCTATCTTCCCCTTGGCTCTATGACAAATGAGTTGACCTACGATTGTCAGTTGAGATTCACACAGGCGTGCGCACACACGTCCAGACAAAAAGTGCAGTAATTAGATTTTTTTTTTTCTCCTCAGGAGTGAGGTCTCTCAATTAAAAAATAGGTTAAGATGTTAAAAATTGGTACATGTGTACCCCATGTTACATTTCTTTTGGTGCGAAATAAATATTTGTAGTTATAATCCCATTCACCAAAAAAACAAAGCAAGTCTGAACTTTCCAATGACGAATAATCAGGGAATAGCATTTCACTTGGGTCACTTAAAACATCTTGCTCGCAAGCTCTTCCAAAATGTTGTCATAAAAAAGACTCAAGAATGAGTCACAAATAAATTCAAGCCAACTCTGACGTGATTTCAGCCTTTGGCTCAAAAAGGGCTTGAGGTGAGCGACGAGTCTAGGTCAGTGGGTCTGCCGCCCCTGAGTTATCTCTTGTCGACATGCATTCAATCAGCCGGTCGCTGACATTTACAGCTGGGCCACGCTTACACGCACACACACACAAACGCTTTTCACATCAACAACTAAAATTAAGGGCAGACTGTAAATAATAGCTTTTCCTGAAAACTAGAGACAGTCTTAATGGTTTGAGGTGTCTGGTATAAGTCATTTAAAAGGAAAAATTGCACAAATTGTCTAAAGTGAGTTATGGCAAAAACAAACAGCAAAGGTCAGAGATACATTAATGCTTCCCTGCAGGCAACTTGGAGCCGTCTGATTGAATGGTCCATTTAATCCCGCTCTACCTGAACTACGATATATGAACGTAGAGGATAGAACCATTATGCTTCATGTTTATTTGGATTTTGTTGAGCAGTTTCCAACCGCACCCCCACACATACTGCAACTGTATTTATGCAGCTGTAGTGTCAAGGTTGCTTGGCGACAGCAATTGATGAAAGATAGGAAGGCAGACTCAATTCATCTCTGTATTTTTATTTGTGAGAGCCAACTCTTCACTTCCTTGCAAAGTAATGGTGTCTGGTCCTCATACCTACAAAGGTATGTAGACTTTAGCGGCAGAGGAAATCATCTCCATAATCACGATTACATGACCTGAATGCAATGTGGATTTTGCAAGCGTCACTGATCACAAGTGGGAAGATCCCTAAAAATTCCACTTGTTTTGAGAAGTGATACTCCTTTAAACATCCCTTGACCTCAAGTGTTCTTCCACTGAAGGCCAAGCCTACAAATTGGAGAGATGATCAGTCATCAAGAAAAAAGCAATTGGGCCAAATATAGGCATTTTCCATTCTTTGACCTGAATGTTGGATGTCTCTCAAAAGATTATCATGAGCAATTATTCTGTGATGCGGAGGATATTTTCCTCCCTGATATGCTTCAATAATGGGGCAGAACTGACAAGTGAAAATGTTCAACCCTGATTTATTATTATTATTAATTATTATTATTATTACTGCTACTTGCTTTAATTTTTACAAATGAGTCATCTCAAAATACATCAGTCAAGAGAAACATAAGCATCTACAATTTTAAGGTTGTCAGTTCCTTCTGATGCATACAACTTACTGGGACCCACCACCCTTATTTTTTTTTTTGCTCCCCTCCAAGCTTACTAACGCATGACATTTTCTTTTAACGAACCATTAGCTTCATATTCTCAGCTCATTGTACTGAAGGACGGCTAGGGCACGGCGCCACACAGAGAGGGGAAAGGCAATGACGCGTTCAAGTACAGTAAGTGTGCCAGTTGCCTTCCATCAGTCATTTGCTCAGTTCAGGCGTGGATGGATACACACTGATGTAATGAGGCACGTTGCGGTGTGTGTGTGCATCTGTTTAATAGGCTGAACGATGAATCATTCCGGGGATGACCCGATTCTTCAGGGAGGTATGAGTGTGTGTGTGTATGTGATTTCTGCAGTTAATGGCGCATGAAACAATGTCTTCATTAGCATCTCTATGTGGACCACATGCAGGGACAATAATCATATCTGTCAGTTTGATTGCAGGAAGAATGAATGTCTGTACAGTGATGAAACATATTATAAAGTTGATATCCCGAGTGTGGGTGTGGATTCCAAAAAATCTGTCAATGTTTTTTTTTTCCTCTCTCACTCACTTTTGCAAGATAGGAAAATCTTTGAACGAAGAGATTTTCATTCACACTCACATGCACAACTTGAGACAATGTTAACAGTCTTCATTGAACTTAACATGCATGATTTTGAAATTCAGGAGCATGAGGAAAAGATACAAACTCCACATATTGTGATAATGCAGAACGGGATCTAAATATGATTAAAGTATGGAAAAAAGCTTTCAGTATGACAATCATTTATTATAAATACAACTGCAAAATCTTATATTCTGAATATGGTTGCATGTACAGCTCGGAAGCAACGTGACGAAGATGGAAATATTTTGCTGAGCTCAGTGTATAAAAAAAAAATTCTCACACGTGTAGGTGATTGAACCAGTAATAGCATTGCATGTACTAAAATATTAAAACAAGAATGTTCAATAGCATAATAGTATGTTATGTGAAATCAATACCCAAGAAATTCCTGCAACTGCAGCAGAGGCTTGGTGGGCTGAGTGTAGAGGGGGAAATGTCACTTGTCTCTTTTTTGGGGTCTGTCTCCACTTATGGAAGCGCCATAAAAGTGGTAATGCTATGCACATGGAGACATTGTGCCTGTGAGCGGGCTACATCGAAGGCGCAGAATGCTGAGAATGCCTTTCATCAAGGCTTTATGAAGGGGCGGCCACTTTGATGATTTCGCTGACATTTCCAGGAGACGTTAAAAACTTGAGCCTGGCTAATCAAATCATTGCTTGGTTCTCTTGGAGGCATGCTAGCATGCACTTCTAGGAGCATTAGTGGTTTTGGAGATAGACAGATGCCGTGTTTAAGTGCTTTTTGGAAGGAAATAAAGAGTGTGCTGTCTCTGAATACATGTCTTGTCTGCACAATGCAATTGTGTACACTATATGAATCATGTGAGGTACACAAGTGTAAAAAAAAAAAAAAAAGTTAAGTACAGCATGCAAATGGCAATGCAAAAAGGAACAGACTCACCAGCCATATTGAAATGCCATATAAGAGCTGAATCAAAATAATGGCCATATCCTACACATGATCACTTTCCTTGTTGGCTGACTCCTGAGAATTTACAAGCAACTTCCATCCATTCATTTCCTACACCCCACGGGGGTCACGGGTTACTACAACTTGTATATTCTTTCTTAAATTGAACATACTTTGACTCAAATGACTATTAAAAATATCCATGCAGTTATTGAATTAAAGCAAATTCACAAATAAACATAAAAAAGGGTCCTACTATTGTTGAGCATGAACTACTTACGAGTACTGCAGACATACTAGACATGTAGGGCAAAACAAGGCCCAAGTTTTCGGATGTGTTCTGTGTTGCCTGCCAACACACATGCTGTGTTTATTAATTCCAGCAGACAGCTCTGGGTAACACACTACTCTAAAATCTTTTTTTCCTCTTCATTTTATGTCTGTCATGAATCTTCACGAGGCGTGAAAGTTGACTTTATTTTTGGTATGTTTAGTTTTGTTACACTCTTGTTAACATGTCCACATACTTGGATCATAGTTAGGATATGAATTTTGAAATATTACGTCGCCTGCACAACTGATGCAGGAATGAATCCATTGCAGCAGGGTTTATTGAAGGGAAGGTGTGTGTGTGTGTGTGTGTGTGGGGGGGGGGGGGGGGGGGTAGGTGAAAAAAGACACAAGTCGGACAGAGTGTGAAGTCCACACGGACAAGGAACAGATACAGAAAAAGGTTCTGACCGTGAGCCTCCACACAACACCGGAGGGGAATGGACGAGCAGAACAGGAACAACAGGCGCAGACACAGACAGGGAGGAACACACAGGCAGGGTTTAAATACTTGAGTGAGCAGGTGACAGTCATTGCAGTGATAAAATGGGTGTGGCTGAGGGTCCTATGGCACGGCACAGTGCCATTAAAAGTTTAACTTTCATAGTTTTAAGTAATAATTGTCAAAATAATCATACCGCATATTACAGATGGATCGAGAACTAATCTACTTTTACTTGATGTGTTTTCAACAGCAAACTAATAAGGCCTGAATGAATTTCATCAAGAATGTAAACAATTACAAAAAAGCCTTCATTGTTTCAAAATGCGCGTTGGTCACCTTATGCAGGGAAGGTCAAATGATTGACAGAAATTGGATAGCGTTCTATGGACCGATCGACCCAAGTGCCCCTTGCCCCTCACCCATCCACCGATCCACCGATCCATCCATCCATCCATCCATCCATCCATCCATCCATCCATCCATCCATCCATCCATCCATCCATCCATCCATCCATCCATCCATCCATCCATCCATCCATCCATCCATCCATCCATCCATCCATTCATTCATTCATTCATCCGTCCATCCAGTCTGCAGCCATTCACACATTTATTGAAGTGTCTGGAGTGCTGCCTGACTGAAAATGATTTATTTGGTCTTTAGGTGTGCTAGCCCCCTTCCCCCCTCTATTTCCAAGGCCATTTCTTCTTTCAGCCATCTGGCTCTAGAGGTAACAAAAGCCATGCTTGGCATGGATTTTGTACAGCAATCGACCGAAAGACACATGGAAAGTGAAAAAAAAAATAAAAGCACACTATGCCTCCTTTAACATCATAAGCCCTGGGAAATGAGAAAAAAAAAAAGGTGGTCTGCTGTTTCTGCAGCGAATAAAACACACTTAAGAGAGGCACTATTGTATGCTATAATCTATTCAGAAAGCACAATTTCACTTCCTGCAGAATGAGGGTGAATGGAAGAGGTGTGATGGAGGAGCAGCATTTGGGGCTCTCAGCTTGTTGACCCAGCGTTGCTATGCCATCTCTCAGCCACAGGCAGGTTTTCATTGTGAGTGCTATTGTTCCAATTGCCGAGACTATGAGAGTTGAAATTATGGGGTGGTCACAAAGAGTCTCTGATTGTACCTGTCACACGAATAATATGAAAATAAAATGATAAAGTATACTGCACAGCATTTAGTGGGGTTGCTTTTAATATTCCCGGGGATAAGCCACCAATGTCTTTCATGAACGTTACTGCAAAAAAGGAACTTGCCTCCTGATGGATGATTTCAATGTACAAGAGCTCCTTGCCACTGCAACCTATTCCACTTGGTTGTCATGGAAACCTACCATAGTTCGTGTGTGACTGTATGTATGTGTGTGCTTGTGTCTGAAGATGAGTAATTGTCTGTAGTTGTGAGTATGATGGCAATGGATTTCATTTTACTTAATGACTCAATTACGTGGTGGGGGATGCATAAAAAGGGGATAGCCCTATGACTGTGATACTAGTTATTTATATTGAGACAGAAAAAAAAGAAAGAAAAGCCTCACACTGCCACCTACTGCTTAATTTTGGATTTACTTACTCCAATGTGCTCTAAAGCAGGGATTGTTAACCGGTGGTCCCCGGCCCTCTCGTGGTCCGTGGCGGTATGACAGGTGGTCTGCAAAATTGGATATGGAAAATAATTGTAACATTTTAAAAAATAAAATCGATTTATTATTCGGACTTGATTTATTTTCCGGCTAATTTTCTAAACAATCAACTGACTTTTTCTTGCCCTCCTGAGAGTTAAGATCAGGGGATGCAGAGAATAATTGTCAACTTTGCCCATGTGAAGCTGTGATCAAGGGCTATATAAATAAAACTGACTTGACGTGTTAGTAAATAGTACAAAAAGTACAAACTCAAATTACCTGTTCATTGTGTTGAGCATCAATTAGACACGACATTCATGAGTAATGACCTGAACAATAAATAAAATAATAAAGGAGGGATAAAGATTTATGCATGTACCTTTTACATGCATGGAAACAATCTATGTGTACCGTGCACCTCTTGAATCCAAATGATTGCAAATGCACGGTCAAATTACACATTAAAGATGCAAGGCAAACAGGTCGTTCAAACGTCATGCCGATTTTGCATGAGGAGGTTGTGTGCATTACCCGCTTTAAATTAAGGGCAGATTGATAATTTTACACAAATTTGTTACATTTGTTTATTTGGTTGTCTAATGTGCGGCGTTTCACTTCAATTAACGTCTGTTTGTCAAATGCCAATTAAACAAACTGAACTTGGAACTCCAACAGTTAAAATGATTTGGCAGTACAACTCCGCCACCCGGTGGCCACGGACGGTAATTGCACGTCTTTTGCAATTTGGCAAAGGTGTCCTCTATTCTTGTATAAATAATCAAGACACTGATATTTTGAAGGTTACTTCCCCAAGCATTTGAGAATGACATTCCGAGGGGTTTTCAATAGATTCCCCTGGTGCAGTCATGCTGTAGTCCATTCAGTGACAATGATTAATTTTGTTGTTTTCAAAATAAGACAAACCTCAGCTCATTATCTACCTAGTTCATGTTGCTCTGCTTGTTTTATGTACAGCCAAGCTGCACTGCATGTTAATGTAAATTGTAAATACAGTAAATATTCCCCAGCCTCTAAAAGCATATCTGCCAAATTGGTCCCATGAGTACCAATTAGTTTACAAAATGTTGCACTAGGACAACACGTAAATGCGACATTGCGCTGTTATTGCCGATAGCAATTACCATTGAATAACAATAAAAACCTGGTATTTTATCTTGACTTTCCAATGGGAGTGAATTGCACAGTATAAAAGGGAACTGTTTGGAAAACAGATGGAATTTTTTTCCACAGAGGACTTTAATGGATGCAAAAGTATTTGCTTTGAAAGGCATCTGAGCATTATCTTTCAAATGGGTAACAGTTATTTAAAATGTTCATACAAAACGTTTCTGTAAACATTAGCAAGTGCAGTCATTCTTCATTACCATTAAAGCTTCCATGCGTTCGTCAAATATTAAAAATAGAGTCTCAACTTGTGGAGTGAAAACGTTTATTATTTTAAACAACCACAAAAAACACAACAGTGAGTGAACTAAACAAGAATTCCCCTCACTCTTCCAAAAAAGCCACGTACCTTAACGCTTGCATTTTTCGTGTGCATATAATAATTTGAATTTAAAACAATCAAACTGTGCTGGTTGAGTGCAATAAAGGTCATCCTTAAAATATAAATCTAGGTTACAGGCATTCAACACCAATCAGATCTTCAGTGCAAATGCAACACTGACTTGAAGTAGACATACACTCGGGTGTTGAATGTTTGGGCTCAAATGGATAATTGCTCCAATCACGAGTGTTAAAGCTTACTTTTTACAAGTTGCTTAATTTGGCTTGACCTGCTCATTTAAAAAAAGCACTGCAAACTTTCAAAATGGTGGATAAAGCTCTACATTCTTCACAAAAATGTACAATTGTGAACAGCAACAGTGAATACCTGATGATTTACCTTGTGAATAAGGTTGTGAATTGAGATAGTGTCAAAATGTGATTTACAAAGAACACACTGTAACCTGCACAGACCTGTTGGCTGGATTGTGGGGGGGTGGGTTGGGGGGGGTGAAGTAACACAAGAAAACATTCACTGTTCAAACCATTATACTGATGTAGGTTTGGGAGATGTTGAAACAGTCCAAAGTGAGGCAGCAGAGGCTGGAGGTTCAACAACATGGTGGCTCTAATGATGCACCAAAAACTAAGCAGCTCCGAGCTGTTTTGATCACACAGCTCCCCCTGAAGTCTGGGTGAGTAACTTCTGGGTTAAAAATGGGCCCGCGGGCTGCTGTGGTAACGCAAAGTGTCAGGTTGTGCCACGGCACAGGTAGAGAAGAGCGAGGCTGGCTTTAGGCCGGGGGCGTCTCTGCCACAGCACAGCCAGGGCTGACGCTGCGTCAATTCACCCTTTTTGCAGACTTGTGCCAGGAGATTTTGAAAGTCTGTCTCTCTGGTTTCCTCCTGAGGACCGCTCACTGCTGACAAACACACAACAGAATCAGCAACACGGCTAGAAAAGAAAACAACTGTCATGGATAGAGAGAAGCAGTCGACATGCACCAGGGGAGGCTTCAATAAACTGCCGCTGTCAGCTTCAAATGCGTGCAGAATGAGCAATCGCAGCAGTACTTGATTACGTATTCAAAAAGTGCACAAATGAAAATCTGAAAAAAAGCATCTGCACCGCTCTAAGCATGAACGTGCAGCCCACTGGGCCACAAGCAGGCAGCCTCCTTGATTGCATTAGCAAAAGTTTTGACAAGCACACCTGAAAAGAGTACAAAATATATTGGGGAGTGAAAAAAAAAAAAAATTACATGCCATTTGAAATGATCAGCACAACTTCATTTGGTGCAAATATGTAAGGGGCTGCTGGTTACATTGCAATTTTGTTCAGGTTGTCTATTTGACTGCTTACGTGCACATACCTTTTCAACAAGTATACAGGGAGCTGCTCTGGACACAATTTTGAAGAAGAAAAAAAAATGAGGGGGAGCATTTCAATACTGTCTGTTTATTTGCTAATGACTATTTTGATGTCCTTGACATTATGTTTCATTCTTATTTAACAAACTAACAAACGTTTCAGTGAGGTAAGATGAGGTCAACTATCTGCAAGGAATAATTGCAGTGTTAAATCAATTGAAGCCTCCCTCTGGATTTCAGATTACCTGCTTCACCTACACTGTGATCTGAAGGTAAAGATTTTCTGCCCGCCTTCCTTCCATGCCCACTGCGCCAAACTCCCATTGGACCCTGGCGAGAAAGGGGTTATTGTTATCAGATATTAGCGGGAGGCAAGTGTTGGACTACACGAAAACATCTGTCTGACGATCAGTACGGCTCAGACAGTTAAACAAGAGTCAATTAGTATACCTGATGTTTGGCCATCATATGTGCGGTGTGGATGAGCGGCTTGTACTGCAGAGGCTGGCCCAAGAGAGAGTAGTGGGCTTCACCTAGACGTGCCCACAACAATTAGACATCTACAATATTCTTCATTTGGGCCCTCTTTTCAATTGCCGTGTACAATAGACCATTGTTATTTATTTAACTGCAGGGCTGAACTGTTTATTACATGTAGGGCTTTATTTGTACACATGTATTTTAGAGTAATCATTTTATACATTTGTTAAATGGTTACAGAATTGCAAAATAGTTTGTAGGGTGGGCACAGTGGTGCTTGTGGCCAGCAAGTTTACGTTTCAGTCGGTCTAGGCTTGAGTATTTAACTTCAACTCAAAATCACTCCCTTTCCACTCTATCAAGCCCTATTTGATAGATTGAGGTCACCATTCCGTAGTGCTTATGTGATTATCTATGCATAATAAATGTGATCATGTTTATTGAAGTACAAATTCATTTGTTGCTTCTGTTATAAAAAAAAAAAAATGTTGAAAAATATAATCTCAATATTAAATGGCAATTTATTATCTTGGTGAATTTACCGACCTGGTCCACTGTGATAGAAGTCTGTAGGGAGCTGCAGTTGTTGCTGGTGAGCCATGACGGGGATGGACGAGATGCCTTTCATGTTGGGCGATGGTCCCGATGAGGACGCGAGCATCGGGGATGAGGGCAGGCTGCTCTACACGCAATAGACCAGTGGTGCAGTCAGGAACAATAGGGAAAAACACAAACACTTTTATTCAAAAACAAACAAATGCCTTTCTGCATCCGCCGCTCTACACCACTAATGTACCATTACTCTTTAATGCTTTTATTATGTCTTATTATCTTATTATGTCTCCCGGCTGGCCTGGCAATGCGCCTTGGGATTGCTCGAGCTGAAAGAAGTGGCTGGGGAGAGGGAAGTATGGGGTTTTCTGCTAAAGCTAAAGACCCGAATCCGGATAAGCCGTCGAGAATTAATGGCTGGATGGAATATTATTTGCCGGATGCCATCAGAAACCAAGTGCTTGCATCAACCAAGCATGCACGCACACACGCCGTTTCTTTTTTTTTTTTTAAACCAGATTTTATATTCACCTGCCTTCATGAATCCTCAGAGTGGAACAACATTTTTCCGTCCTCTCATTGGTTCAGCTTTGTTTATCCCCTGACTGGTCCAGCTTAAAATGCACACCAAAAATTGATTTTACAGGGGACGACAGTGTTGGATATGATTAAAAATTCATTTTCAAGGCGGACGTTTCAAGGAAAGAAAAAAGGTTTTATCAGGCTAGATTAACCAACATTGTTGCTGGCTGATTATTTCAACACAAATGGACTTTTGGGCCACTTTCAGAGCAGTATGTATGAGGGAACAGTTAGCTTACATTGACAGGCAGGTGCAAAGAAAAGTGGTCTGCTGCATCTAAATATTTTTATATTAATATTTATTATAAACTTCCATGATGGAGTGCATAGGTTTTGGAGTTGATATAGTTTCGCTTTTTTATTAATGGTATTTATCTACAAATACACAAAATGCTTCTTTCTCTTTAATGCCACGCATTGTTAATTTGTATATTTTTTTGTGATAGTAATGTGATAGTGTTAAGATGTGGATTAGGTCACTTAAGTCTTCATGTTCACTGTTAGCACTGCAAAATATTTTGCAAATACTACCTTAAAACATAATTATTATCCGGAGTAGTTTACAAACACAAGGTAAAGTCTGGGTCATTAAGCAAAATTCAATTTGGATCATGCCATTTTTTTACGAATATGTATTTTTCTACAAGGATGTGTATTTTCCTGCTACTGATGCACTCACACAGCATCTGTACCTGCATGTTGTCAGACGGCAGCGGGTGATCAGTCGCTCGGCGGCTACGGTGGTGCTCGGGGCCCAGGTGTTTGTGACTGGGTTGCTTTTGTTGGCAGGGGGAGGACGCCTGGGGCTGCTGGCAGGGGGGAGCTGCCATTTGCAGCATCATCATACTGCTGCCGGGGGCCGGAGGCATCAACCCTGCACACGATTAAAAGCAACGCAAAAAAACAGGCGGTTGGTACAAATTTGTGCTGGGAAGAAAAATGCAAATCAGCTCATACAGTCATGATACAATTTAATTCGGTGTGGCTGGTAAGCAGATTGTCAGCACGTTTACCATTTTTTATTAACGCGGCTCATCACACAACCTCATTAATGCATTTAGACTTAGTGTATTTGTTTGTGCAAATGCGTGTTTGCTCAAAAGCTCTTTTCCAGCAGTTTGGTTCACCTACACACCCCATCCGTGAAAACAACACTATTAGCTGCTTGGCAATTAGATTTTAAGTGCCTCGATTATAAAGGCACATCCATAGGGGCTATAATTGAGTCGTTCTCTTCCTGCTAAATCTTCTGTGATGATCCGGAAGATCCAATTACCTAATTAGTTTGAGCTGCGTGAATGTGACTGATGGGAATGGAGGGGGGGGGGGGGGCAATTAAAATAAGGGGAGGCTCCTTCTGCTGCGCCGACATCAAAAACACTTCATCCTTCAATTCAGTACTTTAAAAATTATGTTGACACATGGTTTAACAACAGGTAAAAATCCAATTTCAGAAGCCAATGTTTATATCAATTAATCAAATCAACAAAAAAGGGACAAGAGAGATTACAGACGTAAAGCAGTCAACCCAAGATGTTTACGCTTCCTGTTAAATTGAAAATCTGCATATTTACTTAATAGTGTTTTTTAAACTTTAGTCGACCATGTATTTATTATAGAAAAAATAAAAAACATGGCATTTACTCATCATTGTAGATCGACTCAACAAATAAGAAAGCTGTTAAAACTATGTTCCCATTTCAATGTTTCTTAATTTCTATTTTTAATTTTTTAAAATCTTTTATTAATAATGTTTGTCTTATTTGGGTGTGTATCTTCTTTTTTCTATCTGCAATTTCAAACATGTAAGCTGTGTCTTTATGATATTATAATGTAATTGGAAATCATATTAGTAAAATAAAAAGAAAAACTTTCATTAATTCTCTGTAACGCCCGTGTACTACAGTACTCAGTGTGTGAGTTGAGAGCAAGTATGCCTTTCTCCCATTTATTTCCAAGTACCCTATCTTATTGTGAACACACAAGTTAGGGTGTTTGAGTGCGCACACACCGGCTCTCCATTTTTGCTGCATTCTGAATTTCCCAAATTTGAGTAACTCATAGAATTTCCAAACGGCCGTGCTCCGAGCATATTTTCTGACCGCACCATTAATTTGGTCATGTAAAAACAGAACGGTCATTTTTAATATGGCGCTGTCCTTAGATTGATAAATTATTATGTTGAACTCTTTTCCTGAAAATGTAATGTTAAGCAGAATACCAGGTTTTTACTCTTGCTATAGTGTATTCTTTTTAAAAAAAATCCTTTGAGTTGACATCCGCTTTAAAATTCAGATTATTCCCATGCCTGAAGGAGCCAATTAAGAGTTTTTACTAGAGATGCTTGAGGTGAGGCTGCCACATGACCTTCATCTGACCCCATTCCTGTTGGATTGAAATAATAGCTCCCACCACTCAACATTCACACATGAATAATAAAGGGCATTTGAGAGGAAACAAACACTTCTTTCAATGAGCTTCATCATGTCTTCATAATAATATTAAAAGATTCTTTTGTTCAGACGACAACAAAAACAAAATAATCTGTTTATAGGAAACAAACATACCTGAGCCTCTGCGGGCCACATGGATAAACCTTTATATTAATCTTATTTGTCTGACTTACAATATGCACATTTATCATGAAATCATTGTTTTTCTTGTCTGCAATGTAGTATTTTATTACAAACATAATACAGAGTATGTAAGAAATACATTTGTTGTTGAATTTATGGTGTCAATGTAACAGATTTACTGGGGGCTTCTTTACTTTTTGTTACAGCATCATTGTCATTAACGCAAAAAACAACACTCCATTTTTCATGTGTAATATGTGGTGTTAAATTGAGTCTTGTGTCAGGTACGCATCCATTATACAAACTCGTTTGAGATAATTTTATTATTGGCGTCTAGATTATGGCTGTGAAGAAAAACTGCGGTTGATCAGAGAAAATTGAGCGCAGTGGGAGGGGGGGCTCTGCACAGAGGCAGATATAAACAGTAAATAGAACTTATTTTCCTGCCTATTGGTAAGACATTTCTTCCTTTGTGATACATCAATGCGATGAAATGTATGTAATGTGCACTATTCACAACTCATGCCAAAGAGATCATAACACATACACTCATATTCAGACTTGACTTTGTCATTTGGCGTAATGCAACTAACGACTGCTTTTAGATAGAAGTACTGACCTGTGTTCTGCTGGGCAACACAGGAAGATGAGTTCTGAGGGAAATTGAGCTGCTCCATCATTGGGGAGGGCAGAAAACTCACAGTGGAACTGCAAAGAAAGGTACTTTCAGGCAAATATCTTCAGCACCATCATTTAAAACTGAACTGAAATCTATGTTGAGGACATGTCATATTTGTGCGGAAGGGGGCGATATTTACATGAAATATATGCCCCTTCATCAATTCAAAAATGTCTTACAGAGTTGATCTCAACACGTAAATATGTTGAAGCAACCTGGCACCCATAAGGAGGAGTTGTGGGAGCTCAACATTACAGCTGGTGTATTAAATTTGAAAGTGAACGTAAATCTCTCAGCAAAGCAGGCGCTCGGCTCTGTAAGTAGCCTGCCTGTGGGGACTTGTGTACAGCTGGCGAAACACAGACTGCAGGTGGACAGGCAGCCCTTGTGGGAGAAGCGGCGAAGCGCTTCCGATGCTACCGCATAAATCATTCCAGCACGGTCTGTCCAGCGAAAAAACTGTCTAATTTCACACCTGAAACAATGACAATGTGACCTATCCGAGAACGCCGGGGCTTTCTTTGCTTCGGTCCCTCGCTGTCTTTGGTTTGCCACAGATACTGTACAGCCTCGTGTAATGGTCCCAGAGGCACTACAATCACCAATTTCCAGACTGATTGGATCCGTAGAGGCAGAAACTAATTACGTGGTTTGCGTTCTGTGAACTAGTTCTATCAATCTGTTATAACGAGAGCCTGGCGCACCGCACCGCACCGCACGACTCCACGAAAGCGCAGCCAAGACGAAAAATGGCCAAAAAGCAATTAATTGCAAAAGGTCTCTCAGTCGACAATTATCAGTTGCACAAAGGCGCAGCACACAGAGTATTGCGGTAATACCATCTTGAAGACCTGTGCTCACATGGTGCTTTGGGGATTCATCAAATAAGAAGACCTTCAAAAACAAGGCGCAGCAAAAAACTTTTGAAATCATGACAAATCAAAGCACAAAAATTGACCTATTAAAAGATCAACTCGAACATGCATTAATTATTTCTAAATTAGTATTTTGGATTGAACTGGATTTACATTGTACATTAGGGCAATTGCTTCAAAAAGAAAGTGCATGTGCATGAGTACTTAGATGCTACCTCATGGTAGTATGCTGGTTCGGAGCAGGGAGAAGGCTGTAGCAAGGCTGGACACCAGCGACTGCTACCGCACTTTGTCCTGGCGGGCATGACGAAACCAACATTGGCCCCGTATGCTGTGGCAAGGACACCTGCGATGGACCAATGAAATAGCAGCTAAGGCTATACAATATATTGAAAAAATATAAATATCACCATCTTGGCCCATGCAATATGCATATTGCACATTGAAAGAAAAATAATTCTTTTATTAGATTAATACAAATTTAATTTCTTTAGGTACATCACAAAATTGATACAGCTAAATTCAACAATCATATTTTTAGCTCCTCACTTTCTGTGCATTTACCAGTAAATCCATTTTAATTTAATTCATTTTCATTTTTTAGTTTAGCTCCAAACAATGCATCTACACAGACAGGCCACAATATTATATTGGCAGAGAGTCAAAATATTCGATTAAAAGACTCCGACAGTATGAATCAACTGAACATCAGTATCTTTGTAGAGGCAGAATTTTTTTGTTTACCCCTTGCATTTTATGTCATTTTCTAAGCAGCCATATAATGTGGCTGACCATGCATACCTGATAAGACTGCATTGGAGAGTACTGGACCATCATGCCTTGCATCTGACTGCTAATGCTGCTTTGCTGGACACCAGTGAGAGCAATGTTGAGTGTTGGCTGCATGCCCACTATCGTCTGGTAAGATGCTGGGCTTGACATCACAGGCTGGTGCACTGACAAAAGAAAAGCAAAGCACTCAGGCCACACCACAACAAGTGGACAGAGCAGTGGAGTCAAATTGGGGATTGAAATGGTTGGCCACAAAGACCGGACTCCGGTTAATAGGGTCTTTTTGGGATATACAACCACCAACAAGAAACATGCAGTGCATCAGCAGGGAGAAAAAAAAACAGACGGGCACTTGAGCTGTGCGGTGAGTTGAGCTGTTACAGCAGAGCAAGGTGGAGGCACTTGGGGTAAATGAGAAAGTCGATATATCTGATTTAGCCCGCAGGGGCCTGAAACAGCAACATGAGTGACCAAATGAATGTTGCGAGGAAAAAACCCCAAACAAACATCAATTTCTTATTAATGCCAAAAACACCGAGGCGATCAGACTAGCAGGGCCATATTCCCAAACGGCATGAAATGGTGGCGCTGGCTCCTGGCTGGAGGGGCACACTGTCAAGGTGACAAGGCAAGACATTTGAAAATCCAGTCCCTAGTGACACACGTGAGGTGCTGCGAGCGACAAAAGAGAGGGCATGCTTTTGTGAAGGTGTCTGCAGTAGGCCTCCTGGGAGAAAGACACAATGAAACAATGAAAGCACCCCATGGAGCTAGCTATTTTTGTCCATCCACCTCTCCCACTTTCCCTCACAAACCGAGCATGAAATGACCGCAATCTTAAATGCACCAGATTTATTCCATTTCAGCAGGCAGCAGATGATTGTGATTCCTCAGACGCAGATAATGACTGACTTTCTCCTCACTGTTTTTGATTGACGCCAGTTTGTCGGGATTAAATCCTACCAACTAATCTGAGCATAAAATTGATTTTGCCCTTCCATTGTCTATTTATGACAAACCATCAACGGCTTTGGCCTGCAGGTGAAAACTGAGGGGCTGAAAAAGAGACCGGTTCACTGTGAGATTCATAGAGGCCTCTCAGACAGCGTCCCGGCCCCGCATCCCGCCTCTCATCAGTATTCCTCTTTGATCTGATAATGAGGCTGAGAAAGGAAGTAAAGAGTAGATTTTAAACAAATGCTAAGATATTCAAGGAGATTCTACTCTCGCAGTTACGTGTTCTGTGCCTGCTTCAGCACCTACAATTTGCAGTGCACGCTTTTCCTTTAAGTAATTAGGGACAGTGGGGGACACACGTTATTATTCACTTAGAAATAATT
The DNA here is from genome assembly GCF_059516105.1 of Syngnathus floridae. NCBI lineage: Eukaryota > Metazoa > Chordata > Actinopteri > Syngnathiformes > Syngnathidae > Syngnathus > Syngnathus floridae. Next base: position 10,802,961 of record NC_142414.1, on the reverse strand, counting down.
TATGTCCTTTGCTGTGGTATGGCATCTAAATTTGTCCAACTGCTGAACCCGACTAGGGAAACACTGCAGGAGACATATACAGACTGCAAGAGTGCACATTTGGTTTTATGTTTGAGGTAGCGGCAGTGAGGTGACAAGAGAAGAAGCAAACAAGTAAGACCCTGCTGAGTAATTTGGACTCAAAAATACACAGAGGGTGGGAGGATGGAGCAACCCTGTGCCCTTTCCCAAGGTGAACTGTGGCATGTGGATGATCTTGCTTTTGTATGAAAAACATTGAAAAAGCTAGAAGAGACTCTTCAACAGCATGCCTTTGCTTTTCGCAGCATGACACCAAAGCAATCAAGGTAAGCGCTGTTGCTTCACATCAAAACCTGCAGACTTGCTTCATTTTGTGTTCATGTGTATCAAAGCAAGCTCAACAAGAATGTCAAGGGCAATAAACCATTAATTGTGAGAGTTGTACCTTGCTGCTGGGCCAAGGTTTGACTGTGAGGGTTATTATGCGGCGAATGGTTTACAGGCGGACGGTAATGCTGCTGCTGCTGGCTGGAGCAGTGAGGATGCTGGGTGGATGAGCAGTAGCATGTGGATATCTGCAGAAGCACAAAACAAATTCAAACATCAAAAGGAAAGAACAAGTGGAATTGAGCGATGCACACCTGCTGAGCTACCTGCTGGACTGGTTGATGAATGAAGGTCTGCTGCTGGTTCAGAGTGGACCCAGGACAAGCTGCATAACCAGTCATGCTGCTGGGGTAGCTGTGGTGGGGTCCTGGAAACGGTACGGGCTGGCCTTGGAGCATCCCTGGGTGCCCCCCAGTGGGTCCTGCGACCATGTAGTTTGAAACTTGCTGGTGTGCTCCATGCAACACTACAGGGGCGGGATGGTGGTACACTGCTGTATAATGGCGGGGGTCTGCGGCCGGCGCTCCACCGTTGCTGGGGGACTGCTGTGCCAGAGTCATGTGACTGAATTGGGTGTTGAGCATTTCAGGCTGGAGAAGAGATTTCATATAGCTTACTTTGATGTGGTCAATACAGCTTTACCAATTAAGACTTTAATTTAAGCTAACCGCTAAAGCCAGAAGGGTAAAATAGTTTTGGATGTAGTTTAAATATAACCTCCTGTCCGCAGACAAAAGGAGCCAAAAAGTCAATTTCATCAATCCATACCAATACCACAACTTAAAGTCTTTTCCGACATGTTGTTGTAAAAGTAATGTTTTCCGTCATGTATTATTCAACACTAACATCTGGTGATGAATTAAATATTAATGGAGATTTCGACAGGCATAATTAGTTGCGGAAGCCACAGAGTTAACTAAAACCAGGTCACAAATCAGGCCATCAGTTTTCCCAATTTACTTTCCACTTACAGTGATCTTCAAAAATGTTCAGTGACTTACAATATTAAATAGGTTGTATAGCCAAAAATGACTGATTTGTAATCAGCAGAGAAAAGAATGAATGACGTTATGTACCACAGTGTATTGTTGGTTAGCTGGTGGGAACTGAGGAGGAAGATGGTAAGAGACTGTTGGGTTGTGAACAGGCTCTGAAGACGGCTGGAATGGATGACACATCGGCTGAGGAGACAAGGAAAGAAGAAAACAATTGAGATGAGGAGAAAGGATGTCTAATGTCTTGAGCACTTAGCTAAGCCCTGCCGACCATCAAGCACTCCATTGTAAAATGACAAATGGAGTTCACGACCATAGTAGCAGACTATGACACAACTCATGCATTTTTTAAATAAAGTGAAACATTTCCCAGGTGTCAAAATACCAAGGATGAAGAATTGCAGGACATGACGTCATGACATCACTTTAACGAGTATGTTTTGAGGGGGCTGTCCTATCTCATGAAAATGTGCCTCTACTATTACTGCTTGCAGCTTAATTTATAAAATTCAGAAAAGCTTGGTTATTTAATTTCAAATTTGAAGTGTGGACAGTCTATTTAGAGACACAACTACTTGTATAAAGGGAATTAAAGCGGAAGTCTTTACAATGGTATAAACTATTGGGACAGCATAGAACAAAGAGTATGACTCCCTGTGCAATTGTGATGTTATTTTCAATAGACAGCAAGAGTGACAAAATAACCACCCCGAGAGATGGATAAAAATGGGTGGATTTTGGATTAAGCAGTCTCCTTATCTTGGTGGAGGGGCTTGTGTGTTTCTGTGATCCTCAGAGCAAAGTTGTTGGGGACTTAATGCAGGGTCATGCAGGGAAATAGGTACTAGGCGAGGTACCAGACAGGGCGTGGCTGAAATGACTTCTTATGACAGAAAAAAATCACTGCTGCTCATTTTCACCACGTTCAGACGTAGGTCACCAAAACCTTTTGGAACCAGGCTTGAAGGTGTTTTTTTTTGGGCAAGTTCCTGGTGGGGTGGCCTGGACCAGTCAGGCACAACCCAAAAAGCTAAAGTGGATTGTGAGCTGGACAGCAGGAATAGCTATACTTATTGCTCCCAGTCCGACGCCTATGAATCCACTTATTCTGGCCATGTCCTGGTGTGATGACTGTTAGATGGGCTTATGCACCAAACAGCAGCTCAGCAACTGAGATTATACACATGTTGGAATTGCTTGGAAGGTGTGCTTTGTTACAGCGACAACTGTTGTGAAAGGATTTCATAAATACTGTATGTAGTGTATTGTATTGATACATTGAACAAAAAAACAAACAATAACATTGATATATTTTTGCTGACCTGGGAGTGGAGGACATTGATGTGCTGTTGCTGACTTGCAGCAGAGGTTGGCTGCTGTAGCATCTTCCCTTGGTGGGGGCCCCTGCCGGCAGGAGCTGCGACACTGGCCGGACTATAAGCTACAGCAGTGCTATTAGAATGAACGATTGGTTTTCCTGCCGTGAGAAATTCAAAAGAGAAAACAAATGGGTGAAAGAACCCACATGAGCCTGTATGATGCAAAGTAAACAAAAAAACATTGCGCCTGTGACAGTCAAAGAGCACACACCATTAGTGTACCAGCAAATCAAGCGGAGTGAACAAAAAATAGTTCTAACATTTAATCATGCCTGGCAAGTCAGACCAATGCTCTGCATGTGATTGGTTTGGTGGGCATTTCTGAGGGGAGGAAAACCTAAGAAGATAGTCTGAATAACCAATCAACGAAGAGAAGACGTGACGTCAAGGGAAAAAAAACACGTTTTATTTTTAAGAAAATGCTTCCACTGCCATTGGTTGCTGGGGTTTTAATGACTATGTATGTGTGTCTAGTTATTTAAAATTGAATTTAATGAATTTAAAACTCCAGACTCTTGGGCAACATTTTGTGACAGTGCGCATAAAGGATACGTCAGAGCGAGTAAGTCCATTTGATTTATTGATTCCTTTTGAGCCTTTTGGGTCTGGCTTGCAAGGACTACATTTATATCAGCGAGCTCTTCATGAACAAACTTGAGTTGCAAAAATCAACCAATAAAAATCCATAATTAAAGATGTTGTCAACTAATTTTATTATTGATTCGCTGTGTTGCACAATTACAACCCCAGTCAGCCTGTGGTGTCCCCGTTCCTTGGCCTCTTAAGGGTAGTGTGTTGTATGCATGCAGATTAGTTGCCATTTAATTGCTTTAATAGCAGTTAAATAACTTTTTCACAGAATAGGGACGGAGACGTAGGGTTGTAATTTCACAAAACAGTTCTGAACAAAAATGATGTCGCGCCTAGAATTTGACATAATTGGACATAATAACATGTTGAACCAACGTGTGCCCTCTAATTAGCATCACGTTTTTTTTCTTCCAACCTGTAATGAGTCAGTTGGTCTGTTTCAATGCTAGTTATTTGCACTTATCGCAACCCTTGAATGCCAGCGATTTTAGAGAATTTTGATGGATTTTTCAAGACCCACACAATATTGTGGTTTGTTTATTTTTATATCACTCCACATTTGTTTCTACCCTTTTCCACTCCCTCGTAATCCGCAGGAGAATATAGATTAATTGGGCAATGTATTTAAAAAATCATAATGAATAGCGGGGGTCAACTAAATACATATATTGTTTAAAAAAAAAATAGCTTCCTTTCTTGTTCCCAGCATGCATTGCATGGAGAAAACATTTAATTAATTAGGTTATAATGACATTTCATACGTGTGCTTATCTTACCAATAATAGTTGAACATAATTTATATTTTTGAAAACAGATGTAAAACAGATGTAAAGGTAAACAGAATCGAATTGCATCATTGAACAAATTTCAATGTTTAACCACTATATGCAATACAATAAATGAGCATAGATACCTGTGTGCGGATTCACCAGAATGCTGCCAGGTGGTATCCCCGAAGCCTCCAGTGACATCACGTAATAATTTGTTGCATCAGCAGAAGGCGTAGGTTGTAACGGGACACTCTTGATCATGTCAGGGAGTGCTGAGCCTTTGGTGTCTGCAGCTTGGTGGATTAAAGGCGTGCCAGAGATTTTGGGCCGTAACGAGACTGACACGGTGAAAGGACGGTGTGGATGGGAGATCGAACTGGATGAAGAACCAATGCTACTGCATGATTCTGAACCTGGAATGACCAAACAAAGAGTGATACACAATCTTAAAATTAGATTTCATCTTTATTATCCAAGCAGCATCATGACTTGAGAATTAATTATCAATGGGGGTGATAAAGAATAGATGGTGATAATTAAGCAGTGGAGCTTATTCACAGCTTAATAACAGCAGCGGTTGGATGGACTCTTGAGGGACGCGTTGAAGAAGGAATTGGTAGTTCTGCACCATCTGTGCTTGATTTGTCCCTGTGTAATTACAAAATGCTGAGCAAAATAGAAACCAGGCAGCTTCAGATCGGCCATTGGCATTCTGTGAGGTTGAACATGGTCTAGCTTGCACTGGATTTGTATCTAATTTTGTATCCTCCAACTGGGTATTGAAACAGTAGACAGTAACATTTAGATTTGACTTAAAATATACAAGAAAAAAAAAAGAAGTTGTGTTTTTTATACATTGAATTTGCCTCACTGTTCCAACAATTTTGAAGATGAGCGCAAGTGTCTTTCAAACGATTACTGTATGTGAAGATATAAGGATGAGGATATTATTTACGAGGCAGGAAATTGTTTCCTTGACTAAAAATAAGGACAAGGTTCATAAACGCCACTTTATAGAATTTCACCTTCATGTTTTTATGGGTACCTATTTTATGTGGAGATTGCATGCGTATTTTTGCATGGGACAGTAGTTTGAGGGCAGAAAGAGAAAATGAGATGTCTTCTTGACTGACTGCGTTAAATCCTCATACATCTTTCTCCCCTATATGGAACAAAATAAGAAAACACTACATAGTGCAGGAAAATGTAACAGTACCTAGATCAGTTAGTTTCCTAATAACCTCAATGAAGGAAGCAGGAACAGTTTCCAAACTGCTCACCAACTGCTTTTGTCAGGGAGCCCCTTTAATCCGAGAGTTTGAGATGTTTTCTAAATTTGACAACTTCCCAACAATATGGGAGGCCCACAGACTTCAATAGAGGTTGGACAACTGTCGCAATGTGGGGTAGAATTTCTTTCTCCAAAGTATAAGATGCTGCTAAAAAAGGATTTCCCATTTATCTCTGTTTAGTGAAATATATTTTTGTCTTTCTATTCAATGAAGCAATATCGATTCATTTGTTATGATTTGCTTTTCTTAAGAGGTTGAAGCTATTTGAAGAACAATGGCTTGTGCGTCTTCTTTCTTGCCTGTTTTGGAAAGCCTCCCGGTGCTCTTACTGCTGGCGGTGCTATCTCCTCGTGCCAGGCCGGGGGAGATGCTGCTGAAGCTGCTGGCCTTGGTGATGGCAGGCCGTGGGACGAGGCGGTTAGAGCTGTCCGAGCTGTCAGTGCTGCTCCAGGGTCGGGGTTCGCCGTTTCGTAGCAGCGTCTCTGTCTCAGAGCTGCTCTGCCAGCTGGCGCCTGACGGTCCGGCCCATGACCTGGTCAGAGTTAGTCATTCTTTCAGTCAGAATTAAGAATCATGAACACACATTTAATCATGTAGACTTTCAAATCTCCTTGGCTCGTCAAGAATAATGTTAGTACCAAGATTTTACCATGGTGTTGGAATCAAATGGATGACTCCCTTCTTTAGTTACTTTTCTATTTCATTGCAATGGCGTCTTGTGAAGTGTGTGTGTTTCGGGGGGGGGGGGGGGGGGGTTGACCTTACCTAAAAATTTGCCGCCTATGCTGGGTACGTGTACATGTGTCTTCATCCTGAGCACTAAGAGGGAGGGGTAGGAGGAATTAGTAGCAGAACGCTGACAAATGATCTGCACCGATCAAGACCAACGGCTGCTCTGACAATAAAAGCACAATTCGGCACACTTCAAAATAGAAATGGGCTCCATCCTCATTATAGATGAGTTGTATTTACATATTAAAGGATGCACTGACTGTGAAAATTATTCTCGTGAGACTCGACAAGCAAAGACATTGATAATGATCATGATGTATATTATGCATCTTACCTTTGATCCAGTATGAAGTGATCGCCCTATGAGTGAAAATTAAATTAGAACATTGATAAACATATTGCAATTTACTCAGTAGTATTAATTAGCTTGTTCATGTTTACATGTGGTGTCATTGGTTGCAGGTCTTTTCAAAATATCAAATCAATTCCATTCTTGGAAAATTCTAAACACTTAATCCAACACTGTAATTGCTGGTTAAAAATGAGCTGAATTTGCACACGAATAGATTTGTGTTAGATTTGTGCAGCATGGCCCCTTCCCCCATCCCGCCCACACAAGGAGAGCTCACATCATGTGCAAATATCCTTTCTCTGGCTCGCTGGTACTCCTCCTCTCGCTCCTCCATCGATTTGCTTTTCTTGTCTGCTTTCAAACGCATCCGAATCTGGCAAGGACACAGCAAACGCACGTACGCACCCCCACACACACCCACACCCACACACACGGCTTTTTAGCAGCTTTACCAGGGATGCCAGATTGTCCCACTCGTAGCGACATATCAGAAATAAAAAGTGACAGCTTGGTGGTGGCAGCAGGGTTGGGACACCTACCGTGCTGTCGTCGCGATCAAAGCTGGAGTTGTCTCGTTTAAGAATGTAGCGTTTCTGGAAATCGTCTGCCCTGTCATCTTTGATGTGCTCGGAGAATTTCTGATCGGGGCTGTCAGTGGGGAATTTTTAACGGTTAAGGAGGCGAGCTTCATTTCAGGCAGATGTTGACAGCAACATATGTTAATCAACTGGAGGGCGAAAAAAAGGCCCGCATGTTGGCGACATGTGTAACAATTTGCAGAAAGATGCTCACATTCTTGTGTTGGTCGTTTTGTTGATCACAACTGACTTTCCAGTGAGGTCCACATTGTGTTCCATGCCAAAGTAGGCAGCCACACGGTGTAACAACATCCTGTGGTAGGACGTCATGGGCGGGAACGTTCTCTTTTGACTTCTAAAAGGAGACAGAGAGGAGTGGGTCAAAAGTAAAGCTCATCTTTTACATCAATTTACTAGATAAAACAGAAATCCGAGCACAAATGTACAAGTTAGGAGCGGAACTGAACTCAAAATGCTACAAAAACAATTTTATTAATTATCATCAAAATTAAGCACCATCAAGGATCAGAAAGTGAAAATATTCTTCTGTGTTGTAGTTCTCAAATGCTAAACCTATTACTAAATTGGACTTGAAGAGGGATGAAATTCAATGAAACCAGAAACAGGACTCACTCATTATTGTCGATGAAATCCAAGATGTCTTGCTCAAGCTTCAGCAGCATAATTCGGTCCCTAAGAAAATAATACAAAGACTTTCCATATAACGCGCTTTCGGGGTTAACGCGATTCCCAAATTCAGAACCCCAAAGTCCGCGTAAAATTGAGTGTACTAACCTGGGGTTGCTCTTTAACGTGTTCACTAAAAACTGATGAAGATCTATTCCTGTTGAATCAGTGTAGTCTTGACTGGAATCTAAAAAAAAAAAAAAAAAAAAAAAAAAAATCACAAGTCCTGTGAGAACTTCTTCGTAAAAGCCAATAAAAAGGGAGGTGGGCGGAAAAATTGATATTGTTTCCCAATTTCCATATTAATTTTTTAAATTGAATTATAATTGTGCAACTGTATCAGCAAGGGTTCAAAAGTGAAAACCCACTCAGCAAACAATAGTATGGTGGTGACCGAGAAAGCGTCTGGGACCTATAATTGGGGCCTTGCCTCATCAGTGGTATTCCCTCCACCAAAGGGTGGCAACTTCAGCCTTGTGGGAATCCGTGTAATTGCTTTACACTTTTCAGCCCACCGCAATTAACTGAATCACACTCATTATCTGCCCATCACAAGATATAATTGAAAATAGAGAAGCACTTTTGGACAAACGGGAGGATAACTTGGGCCTATCCACACAGGCACAAAACAAGAAAATATGAAATGCGTTGGTTGTGAAATGGTTGTGAGCAATCTGCACCAAGCAAAGCCCTCACTGGAGGCTGTTTGCGTTTTCTCACCTCTGCACAGCATTTTCCTCTGCGTTCTGTCAGCTTTGTTCACCTTGTCGCAGACGACTTCTTTCTGAGCCTGGTTTTGTGCGGCTCCATCATCCTTTTCCAACATCCGAAGGAGGTTTTCATCCTTAAGTGGGCAAAAACAAAGACGGAACTGTTGTCATTCTATATTAACGAGGTGTTGATTTAGTCACTGAATCTTCAAGCGGAGCACACAAAAAGCTTGATTGCTTGCTATTGACATTTTTGTGGAGGAGGGTCAATATCAAACAAGCGTAATAATCATTTTAGAAGGTAAATTAAGCTTTCAATTTTCCTTTCATCTTACCAGAAGTTCAAGGTTAATTCAAGTGCATCATGCACAATGAAGGCAAATGTTGAAAACACTTCAAAAAGCCTCATGGTTCATCATCCAAACATTTTTCCTTGATGGTAACGATGCATCTGCATCCATGAATTTCAATGACGATAGCAATTAATCATCAAGATTAGCTTGTTTTTATTAAACCATCTGAATAATACATGAATTCCGTCCCTAAGTTAAACAACACAGCACATTTCATTACTTAAAATTCAGGAGTGGGAAGAGTTAGAGAAGTTCTAACGCCAACTGCTGCAATCTGACTGCAAGCCTTAGGAGGGTGTTTTTTTTGTTTTGTTTGCTTCCTTTGTGGAAATGAATAAAAGGCAGCCTTGGTTAACCCAAGCAGATCTTTTTTTCCACAGACCTGTAGAGTAATGGTAGAATCTGATTTGCTTTTCAAGCAGTTCCGCATGTCTTCATTGACTTACAAGTGCCAACAATTCATGCGACATTTGGTTTTAAAATGCGAGTGGTCATAAAAAAAAAGTTAGCTGATCTCTCAAACTGAAGATAATAGAATGCTTCAATTTCAGGTGGTGTAAAATCTGTAAAATGTAATGAGCTAATGAGAGCTGCTACAAGCAAATTCCCAAGTGGGATTTTGAAACGACGTCAACATGTCAGGTTTGAGTGCCGCTTGAGCGACAGCACGTTCCTGTCAAAGTAACAATAATGAGAAAAATTCTGGCAAGAAGCAGTGGCGGTTGTTGCCTAATGCCACCTTCTGTATCGCATGGAACCCGCCCGGTTGATGTGCAGCTCTTGTGAATTGCCTCATTTGTTTACTGACACCCATTTATTTCACAAAAAAAGGGAAAACAGCAGGAAAATGATGGCCCCCTGAATGTGTAATGAACATGCTGTCAATCTAAAACAAAAAGTACAGCGTGCATTCAAAGGCCCTTGACTATAAGGCATTTGATTTGAATTGACAGCCAGTCATAAACAACGTCAGGGCAGATTTTTTTTTTTCTTCCAGATTTGGACAGCCTATGGATTTATACAGCCTTTTGTTAACGTGTGCAATTTGACAGTGAGGGAGTGACAGTGATGTCTAATAGGAACAATGGTCAACTTTATCATCATGAGCTACAGTTTCACATGTTCGGATGAAAAATTTTGCTTCAAGTGTGCTTCTTATATATCATGGGACTCCAAAGTTGAATTAATATGTCGATTTAAAGCTAAGATTGATCTTATTCGGGTATTGAAAGACTCGCACAGTTGAGCTCAAACATGCACCAATTCAAATTTGGCTCAGCAAAAAGTCATATACAGTACGGACTTCATATTTCAGATGACCTCATTTTGTATGTCTGGGAATTTTGTCATCAAGACATGCGCCAAGCTTTATTAGATTCGTCCTCGGCTCATCTCTCCACAGGCAGTGGAAACCAGCTGAGCAGTTTTTCAACGTAATTCTGCCAACCCACAAACTGCAATAACACCATAGCCTAATTTGGTGGATGAATTAAAAATTATTCAAGTACTAGTTTAATAGTGTACGTGTACAAATCCTTCATAATGCATGCGAGTTTACAATGGAGTGCACAACAGAAAGGTTTATTCCAAACCAATGTTCATTTTCTGATTATGAATTAAATATGTAAATAGTGTTTTGTCCAGAATGACAATTTCTGCTTTTAGAAATATGCATTGCCACACACTTAAAAAATAAATAAAAATTCACCCCTCTGGTAATGAAAGAGTAACCCAAGTGTAATTGTAATCAGTGATAAATAAAAATGTAATGAATACTCCAATGAAAATCAGACATTACTTTTGAATTGTGTTTCAACCGTATTATTTTAAAAAGCAAAGCAACCAAAGAAATAGAACAAGTCTTTTGTTGTACAATGTTTTGATGCAACATTTGCACCTATCAGTAGACATTTTGGCCCACTCCGTATGAGCAAACTGCTACAGTAGTCTCAGGCAGTAGGGTGCTTTCTACAAATGGCACTTTTCATCTCCAAGCGCAGATGTTCAATAGGATTTAGCTTTAGCTCTGAGCTATCCCTGAGGCTTTTTTTTTTTTTTTTTTTTATCTGTGTTTTGGGTCATTGTCCTGCTGCAAGAGCTATGACCTGCAACTGAGATCAAGCTTTCTGACACAGTATATTTCACCCTAGAATATCATGATCGCCTCAAGATCTTATTTTACCTTTCACAGATCAAAGACACCCTATGCCAGATACAGAAATATAGCACCAGAATATAAAAGAGCCTTCATGTTTCACAGTAAGGAGAATGTTTGTGCTGTTCTCAACAGTGGTATACACCTTAGTTGTCTCCCATGAGGTCCACTTTACCTCAAACAATAAAAGATGTTGCAATCTGATAGTGATGTACATTGACCTTGGAGTTAACCTTTAATTTCTTTGAGGGATGTTCTGGAGTCTTTTGTTACCATTCCCATTAACCCTCTCTTCAATTTGTCATCAATTTTCTTCTTGGGATCGCACCAAAATGTCTGAATAATGTGTGTAGTTCCTGGAATATCAGCATTTTGGAAATGGTCTTTACTTTTGACATGCTTGTGTTTCGTCTGTTTTCTAATCTCCTGAGACGGCTTTCATTTTTCTAGTCCATGTTTAGTGTGCTACACACTACGTTATTAAACAGCACACTTGTCACCCTTTAAACAGGCTCAAGTTTTTTTTTTTTTTAATAATTCTGTTTAACCACAATTCCACTGGCTCACTGTCATGAAATTACAACGGTATGGCTCCGCCTAACTAATGTTTTGCTTCATTCCCTATTGTACTAGCCCTCCCCTCCAGGGTAGCTTGCCAAAAACAGTCCCGCTCAGAGGCATCTCTACCAATAACTGCGGCGGGGGAAATATCAGGAGTATTCAATTAGGGCACTACAGAGCAGTCGGTAGGTGATGTGCGGAAATTGCAATTTCCTCAACATGATTGATGGCGGTAATACAAGACGTCGTGGGAGTGCAGGCAATGAGAGAGCGCGGTGGGAATAACATTGCCCTCTGGTTATGGGGCACGGTGCTGACTGGCTAAATCGTAGGACGAATTCACCTGTGTGTGTGTGTGTGTGTGTGTGTGTGTGTGTGTGTGTGTGTGTGCAGCCGCATAAATATATCATTAGCAGAGCAGAGTGGCATTTAATGGAGTTTAAGTTTGATCTGGCGGTGTGGGCGGGGCTGAGGGGGGGCTGGGGACTCTTTGTCTGGATGCTGTAAAATAGTTGAATTAACAAATTATAGTTCTGCTTGCTGTTTGTGTTTTGATGATGTGATGCTTTCGCCAGGCTGCAATGGTCAGGTATTCCATCACAGCTGTCAGAGGAAGGCCGCTAATAGTTCGCTAGAGGTCCTCCATCTCAATTTTAATGAGCCGAATGGAAGAACTCATCCACGGTCAGCACTTCTAATAGAGTTACCGTATGTGTGTCCAGCTGATGGGATGACGAATGGATTCAAAGAGGTATTAGATACGCTCAGGGAGTTTTTACCTGAGGTGAAGCTGAAGGCTCAAGAATTGGACAAGGGAAGGACTCCTCACATATTGCCAGGCTCCGAACAAGCTTTAGCCTGGTCTTAGGCTGTCGAGGAGGGGTGTAGGAGGAGACAGTTAAAACCATACATACAGATAAAAAGCAGCCAAAGACACCCACAAGTAGAAAAAACAGGTTGCAAGCAAATTTTGTCTGTCTAGTGACTGAGGTTTTTTTTTTTTTTCATCCCATGATGCTTCCGTTATCTGTCCCTGGAGGGGCATGACAGCAAAGCAGCAAACAAACCACCACAGCCTCCAATGTGTGCATAGGCAAACTGACGCTTCACAACACAAATTGCAAATAAGTCATCTACACAGATGAGATTTGACAATATTCCTGACAGTAAACACAGGTGCAGCTTCAAATGTATTCCAAGGAAACAATTCACATGCTTCATTTCAAAACATGCGAGTCAAGTGATCCATACCTTCAAGTACTTCACAGGCTGCACCATGTAAGCAGGTGTTTAGTTGGAGGGAAGTTATGCGGAGGAAGAATACAGGAAGTTAAGATCGTCAAAAAAACCACTGAACTTTGGAAATTAAGACTGTTGCCTAAAAGATCTTAAATTAAACATGGATGGCCAACAATTTGGACTTCTGTCAAGATATCTGCAGAAAAAGGATGATATAACCCTGCATATCCAAAACACCATAAAAGAGATAAACAATTTTTAAGGTAAAGATTCAGAATTTATTTGGAACCTTTTTTGCAGAGCGTATACATTTGTCACTGTCCAACAACAACCATGTCGAGTTCATTTTCTGACAATAATGTCTTTAAATGAACTTGCCAGCGCTCACTCTAGTCATTCAGACAAGTCATTAGAAAAATGAACATGTTATGAAGGTTGTGAAAAGACAGTGCAAATTATTTCCAAGGCATAAGTCTTACATAATGTGCTCTTCTGTGACAATCACTTGAGTTGAATTCCTTTTGGCCATCATGTGAATCAGACTCGGGAGCGGGAGGGAGATGGGGCGTATGACAGTAAAAGCTAAGGTTCAGTGCTTCTCCTTTTGAAGCACTAGAGCACGACACTAATACATGTTAGAAAGTTTCATCGTAGAACGCGTTGAGGACACAAGGTGGCGAAGGTAGCAGGTGACCTAGCAGGAGTCGTTCCAGTATAAATTGTACCCGTGCCCTGTACTGTGCCTGCTAATCCCAGCATGAATATCCGTCCTTCTTGTCTGTCCTCTAAAAAAATCAAGAGGACAACCACCAAGCAACCCTTTTCTCTCACTGAGCTTGAGGGCCTTAAGTTGCATACAAATTGAAATGGGACGCTGCCTGTGACCTACAGCACCCCTTTCTATATCAGGTAATACGGAAAGGGAGGGGTGGTGGGTAAGGTGGGAGAGGGCTGCGACTGCGTGTGCACCGCTACACCAGCTAATTGAGCAGCATGGGGCCAGTGGGGAATGAACAATACCAGCAGGAGATAAAGGAATGGAAATGGGAAAGAGGGAAAGGGCTGAAGTCAGCAAAAGTAGGGCGGCCACCAACAGAGGATGGAGCTGCAGAGCTGGAGGCAGATGGTGGCAAAGTCACACAGTACTGCCTTTCACTGAGAGTACACACACTAGCAGATATGCACGCGTGCACGCACACATGTATACGCGCGCTCTTGCACACGCAATCCCAGTCTACCGTAATTTTTGCCTCCATCACAATCTGTCTCCACCATTTGAAACTCCAAATTTTAGGGGACAGAATTAACTATCACATTGACATCACAGAATAGGTTTTTTTTCTAATAATCATTTTTTTCTAATTTGAATAATTTATGAATTTACCATACATTTGATGCTAATTTCAGGATGAGTATATAATGAAAGCTGGCTGGTAAGTAGGAACAAGAAAGGACAGAGCAAAAATGTCAATCATATAATCAAATGTTCGATCATACAGCATATTTAGCATTTTGTTCAGGAAGAAGGCATCTAAGTAGGTGAACAATGTGTTATGGATCTAAAATGGAGGGCAGGGGGGTTTGCGCTTCAAATGTAGAAAATATGTTGGTTAGAGTAAAAATCTGAATAACACGAATGTAATGTCGTCATCTGTCCCTTGCACCCACCACCTGCTATTCAGCGATCACTTGCCTACGGCTGTAGAGCAATTTTTTTTCTCTTTTCTCTAATTGTGAGGTGATGCTAATAAGTTGCCGTGAGGGAAAAAAAAAAAAGCAACAAGAAAGCCATGCCTGCTTTCTCATTTGGGATTGAGACATTAGTTAGATTTATTTATATATTTATTAATATAAGTATCTATGTATTTATCTAATTATTTATTCATTTGTGTGTGTGTGTGTATATGTATATTCAATATTTATTTTCATTTTTATGTTTTTTGTCTTAAATTCAAAGTTACATTAAAGGCAACATTTATTCTTGTTTAATTTGAGTTGAAATATGCTCGAGCATTAAATGTTCAAAAGAGACAAAATAGAAGGATTATCATTTAATGAATCAGTTGTGTTACATAGTACTGGAAAATCATCCAGACGCACGAGTGAAGGGGTATTTGTGGTACGAAAAAAAGGTTTGGAGGCACGCAAGAGAAAAAAGGTTGGGAATCACTGCATTCCTCTAACATAAACCATCTGCCTCACTCTCACAAATATATAAAATGTGGAGAATAAAATCTCATACAGTATGTCATACAAGTCACTCACTTTTGTCTTGGTACACAACTCCCTTTTGCAGCTACCGAAGTCAGTCAACTAAATCATGTGATTCAAAAATCTAAACTTGCTCAAGTGGGAAATATAAATTAGCAAGTTTGTTCTGTCTGTGGCTCGAAGGAACGTGGCAACCTCCCATGCGATAATGATTTCCTTTGTTTAGCTATAAGGCGATTCAAAAAACAATTTCTCATTTACAATGCAATGTCAGAAGGGACGTCAGCGCGCTGCAACATGCAGACAGCATAAAACTGAATAGATCACGTCGTTATGAATGACAGTGATGTGTGAAAAAAGGATAAGAACCAATTTCATTTTGTAATGAGATACATTCTAATTCATACATGCTTCATTTTTGAAAGTAAAAGAAAATCTATCAGTAATTTATTTAGATCAGACATTCTGAATACTGTTTCAATGATTTTTAAGTACTCATTAGATGTTACAGCGTTACTAACGCCGTTATAGATTTCCACTAATGAATAAGATACTCGATTACTATGTTAATTGTTATAACGCTACTAACAGTGAAATGTGGCGGCTTGGGACGCGTCGACGCGAAAGGCAAAAACGCTTTCGCCTCTCTGCGGACTAACTTTTGACTCGCTACGCATCACTCGCGTCAGCCAATCAGCTTCGGGAATGTGTCATTTGACAAAAACAGAACAATGATCATGGTCGCCGTCCGTGCTCATCTCGAGCTGTACAATACTTCTATCTTATGTAACTGTATTGACACATGCTCAAAATATCTGAATTATTTTACATCATTAAATTATCTGCAAAGGTGATGCAGTAATTACTTTCCCTAGTAACTAATTACATTTATGAAGGAGTAATTCAATTCCTTTTTTAGAAAGGTAACTAGTAACTATATACATTTTGGATTTTTGGATAATTTGCCCAACACTGCTCATACTGGCAGAAAAGAAGAAATGGAGAGAAATTGAAGCAGCAGTGATTCTCTTTAATTGAATTAAATTGAAGCCCTGTGAGTCACAATGGGGGAAGTTGCGAGATTGCCTCCGCAATTCACAACCGACAATACTTCCTTCATTGATTTAGATATTCACTGTGGTCAGCAGAAAAAAAGAGCCAAGCCCCGTCCAGTCAGGAATAATGACATTTTTCAGAATATATTGTTTTGTGACCTGAAACACCAACTTGGGAATCACCCAAATGTCGCAGGTAGCAGTACGTGTAAATCCCCTTAGGCAGTTTGTGTGTTGGACGTTGACTGTTACAGAGTCACATGCGGAGAAAAGTGGGGGAAAATATTCCCTATGAAATGCATTCAACCCACTCAGTTTGCTGGGCTGCCGTCCAAAGCTCACTTTTCCACTTATAGCTTTTCAGATGTGTCTTAAGCACACCTCCTATCATGCTGTGTTATTAAGACAATCCAGAAGAAGCACTATGTCAGTGGAAAGCAACTACTCCTCATTTACCTTGGCTTCCATTGTGGTGATGTTGCCAGCATTTTCTTTGCTGCCTTCATCAGAAACTTCCGAATGGGTGGCGTCATCTTTTGAAAACGCCTCAGCGTTGGCAGTTTCAGACACCTTCGTTGTTTCAAAGTCTACTTTATCAGACATTCTCATGGCAAAGTCTTACTGGCAATGTTGGCAAAGTGTGAGGACCTGAAAGAAATGTTCGAAGAAAAAAATGCAAACTGTGAGGCGCAGCCGCTTTCTTCTTTTGGGGGAAAAAAGCAAAGCATTTGCAGGTGGTTTAGCTGTTCTCAACACATTATTCATGAAAATCAAAATGTATTTAAATTAAAAAACAACAAAACGCAAACATTGCTAGGGAGGCTAAACAAATCATCAAATTCAAATCAATTTATGGAGTCGAACACAATTTTCAAATACCAAACACAAATTTTTTTAAAGTAATGCTTCATGCGGGTCATTTAATTTATTTATTTTTCTCCAGATCTATATTTTAGTTACTTATATGATGTCTGAATACATTTTGCGCTTCAGAAATAGGGCTGCACAAAATCTCGAAAAAAATGCAATATGCATATCGCGTAGACTTGCAATGCAAGTTTCTACTTAGATTAGGTCATAAAAATGACATTTCTGGAGGTGCAGTGGAGCTTTCAAGGTGGGGCTTTGAGGAAGGTCAACCAATGTGATGAGGAGTGATCACTGCCATTTTTTATCTGATGGCGGTGCAGCTATGCATGTAACTGACTGTTTATGCTAAAAGCACTAAAAAAGTGACAGTCAATTCGTCCACGTCAAAGTCATTGACTTGTAGCTCGCTCCCACAGTGTTTTTCCAGAGAGCAAACGCTGTGCTGGGCCGAGAGGCACGCAAAAACACAGCTGGCATCTGCAGAGTTTGTTGCGGAATTTCAATGACCTGTCAGTTGTTTGACAAAAGCATCGCTTGCTGCTGCTTTACATTATTTTTACATTCTGAGGGAAAACAGCTTAATACTCTAGAGTGTTGCACATTCCTTTGAATATTTAGTATCTTTTACTGACATTTTGATGGGTGAAATCTCTCGAGTTGCCCTGTTCAAAGATTTGCATTACTGGACAGATATTTTCGAGAGCCAGTAAATCAGTATTCTGTCCCTCTCAGCATCATTCATTCCACTCGACACATTTTGCCTTGGGACAGGAATGTCAGAATTTTTGGGGTTTCTGACTTTAATATATTTTCATGTTGATGCGTTATTTCCTAGAATGACTTCAGTATGCCAGTTTTGTTTTATGGATCATCACATGATGCTTAGTTTTCCATTAAGGAAATATTCTTGAATTTGATTGGCGTAAAATCTGTGGAAACTCATGTAGGCGATAGCAAAAGAAAAAAAATGCTATTACCGTAATTTCCGGACTATAAGCCGCGACTTTTTTCCAAAATTTTGAACCCTGCGGCTTATAGTCAGGTGCGGCTTATATAAGATTTTTTTCCTGATTTTTGTGATGACTTGATCACTTTTATACGCTCGTAAAAAGGCTGTGGACCACTGTTGTGCGGTATCTTGAAGAAAAAAACAACAAAAATACTATTTTGAAACACTACTATGGCTGCTGCTTATTCTGGCTGTGTTGCTTGTGACTATTATGAGCTTTAGCAGGAATGCACGCTAGGTGACCTGCGTCAAAGGGCTCTAAACCCTTTCTCTTACTCTGCCGTGTGACTCAGAGATTACACAAAGCAGTGGCGCTGTTTGGACCATCTGCATTGTATTAAAACCCAATCAATCAGCATTTGAATTCAATTCTTCTGACATTTTCCTCACCAAAAACAAGTTGTAATGAATGTGAACTTTTAATGCATTTTATTCAGAAGGTTACTTTGAACCCTGAGGCTTAAATGGCGGCGCGGCGTATTTATGGATTTTTACGGCTTTCTTTGTAAAAAACTCATGTGCACGTGCGGCTTATAGTCCGGTGCGGCTTATGTAAGAAAAAAACTAAAATATCCCTGAATTTTAGCTGGTGCGGCTTATAGTCCGGTGCGGCTTATAGTCCGGAAATTACGGTAATTCACATCAAACAAAAGACATACTTGCGTAGCCAGCGGTGAAGGTCACGGCAAAGGATGAGCTGTTGGGGGAAGTCAACAAGGCCTACCGATCCTGCCGGAGACTTCTTGTCCATGCCTGCTTCAGTCGCTCTGCATGGCAACCGGGGGCCCCGACACCCTCATGACCCCTGCTGACCTGGCACAAAGACAGGCACTTGAGTTAGCGCTGTGGTGTGTTACAGGTCAGGGGTTACGATTGGCAGCAGTGACAGTAGATTCAGCAGGTTTTAGTGAGCAGCATGGTGGTGAGTGTGTATTTTGGGTCCCATTCGTGCCGGTGCGCCATAAATAATGAATGAATGTGGAGATGGGAATGCAGCTAAGGCAACAGCAACATTAGCTATTCAGAAAGAAGCAAGGAAAGAGCATTTCTGTGCTGAGAAAGCCTTTGCCATTTGGTGGCACACGCTTATCAAAACGCCTGCCGTGTGCTACACGCTGAGAAAGGATGATGTCTAAAAGAACGCAGACCAAATCAATGACTGACAATACCACAGGAAAAAAAAGTTACTCGTGCTGTAAAATGCTTTAATATCAAATTTGTATTTTTCTTTCTCACGCAACACATTTCCATTTGACTAATGTCCCAGAATGCTCATGTTAAATGGCTGTTCAGTTCTCAAATGAGGCAGATAAACGTCAAACGCAAGACATTTCTCATTGCCTCCCAAAATATCTTTTACTTTCTCTAATCTCTATCGCATTGAATGGGTGTGGCGCGGTGCCGAGGCTGGCGTCCAACAGTGCCAAGGGCTGGCTGCTGCTTATAATACGGTCTTTTGTTTCCCCCTCCCCCTTCTAGAGCCCCAAAAGGTCAAGTGGCATCCCTGCTAACTCTATAATCTTCCTTCACATGATGCCATCGGCATCAGCAGCGTGAAGCGATAATGGGTGGCAACTGAGAATCAAACGGTTTACGCTTTACCAGTCAAGTGGTAAAATTGCTATTATTTTTCTTTCAATTTTGAATTTCATTACCGTTTAGTTTCTCTGAGGAGTAATTCAGGTCTTGGGTTGTCCCAAAAAGTGTGCACCACTACGGCGAACAATCAAAAATGATGCAAATAATCGGACGAAAAGATGAAAACGGCAAAGAAGACGGCTACGACACAATGCAAATGGTAGGGTGGGAGGCAACATGGCAAAAAACGGCCCCGCAAAATGTTTTCATGAGCAGAAGTTTTTATATGACTGGAAATTTTTTTTCAAGATACTTAATGTGTATAGAGAGAATGAAAGTAAAGACACTGCAGGGGGACATTGAGGACAGCCTTTAAAATCTTTTAAAGTAATTTTTTGTTCCTGCCATTTCTAATTTCTAATGTGATTATGGGCAGTCACTGCAGTGTGTTAGTAAATTGAAACACACACACACACACACACGTATTATGCACATTAATCTGTCGTAGTTTTGGTTGACATTTCAATATATTCCAAAGCGTTATAATCCTGCCATGAATTTAGACATTATAATGTGATGGAAAATAGCATGTCATCTATAGTGGCAGCAACATGCTACAAGGCCCTTTGATACAGTCATTTACACAAAACACAGCTTTTGTTATTCAAGAGAATGTGTTCTGAGAAACTACAGCTGTTGCTGAAAATTAGACATGACATGTACGACAAACGCTGCTATAACATCAATGCAGCTCAGCCAGGCTGTGGGCGCTCCAGGAGGGCGGACACATTACAGCCGCAGCGGAAGATACCGTTACCGCCTCAAACTGAGACATTCAAACATGAACAAATGGTGCCCGTTTTGATTGGTATCCCACAGCTTACATGCCGCATTGAAATTGCATTTCATTTTTTGAAATTCATCCATTCGTGCATCCTCGGGGCAACGTGCCGTCACTGACAGGGAGTGGTTCGCTGATATTAAAAATCACAATAGAGCACAACAATCCTAAAGTGGGTCCCTCCGGCGTCGTTCAGAGTCACCTCGCCAATTCACGACACATAAAATGGCCATCATAGCAACCTCACACAAAGCAGAAGACAAATTATAAGAGTTCATAGCTCATTTCAGGTTCATAGCAATCAAATCTAAATAATAAATAATTAAAGACATACGGATCATATCTTTTTTTGGACTGAACTCATTATGCAGCCATGTCATTTTTTTCTCCCTATAAAGAAATTGTTAAAAGAGGTTACCAGAACAATTTCATAAGGGTGGCTGAGTTAATCACACTCCTCTTAGCGGACAACACTCACAGACAATTATGGAGATGGCAGGCTAATGAAAAATTTCTGAGGAACATAAGAGGCGACAAGTGATGACACGCGCGGGAGCTTGGTGGTGCAGGTGTAGATGAATGTCGTGACATCGAGACAGTTATTTCCCTTCCGCTTCACATGAGCACACACCTAAATCTCTGACAAATTCAGACTTTTCCCTTCAACACCTCCACTCGGTTCCGCGTGGGTCGGACCAATTGCCTGGGCCAAAAGCAGCTCGAGTGGAGCAGAAGAACCCTCAATTCCATTCTCCAGGTTCAACTCTGCCTTCAGCTCAAATGTGGGGAGAGGGTGACGACGAGTCAAATACCGAGCAAACAAAAAAAAGATGAATTCTCCCGGTGAGGGTGGGGGGAAAAAAATTACATTTGTTAATGATGAATTTATTTCAACAAGGGTGGAGGAACATAAGCAGAGAGCTGTGGCTGTCCACAAAAGAAACAAAAGCACCAACACAAAGAGGACTATGCACTGTGGGTGAAAACTTGACATCAGCTTTCTATTTTTTTTTTTTTAAAACCGGCAAAAAGATACCACAAAGGAGACATTTTCTTTCTAAGAAAGAAATCCAACACAACTAATTAGCCACATATTGTGGCGCTACAATTAAACGATTTGCACACGGCATGCCAAAAAGCCACTTTCTATTTGGCACAGCACACACAACCCGACTAATGAAATAAAACACCCAATAAACAGCTAATTAGATACTAATGCGGCTATACACTCACGGCACGGCAACAAAATAGATTTTTGTGTTTCGCTCAGCTGAGTAACTAATCTACCATTTCCTAGCTATTTCTCCTAATTGCAAAGCCAGGAAAGCATTGACAGGGGAGCTGGAAAGCCATTAGTGTAAAGCCAATGAGATGATGGCACTTTCATCCCCTGCTTCCCTTAATTTCAGGGCAAGGAAGCCCGTGTCATCTGAAGGAACTGCCAGCAAACGGACGGTTAAATTAACTGCAAAAGCATGAACGAGCCCCTAATTGCGTGCCGTGCGCTGCCTCTGGGTCGCATATGGTGATGCGAGCTCAGGACGCTGCGGTAGAGGCGCAGGCAGCCAGCATTAATAAATTACATTTGCAGCAGAGCATGTAGATAATCCATTACCGGTCCCAGAGGTGAACTTCTTGGGAATATCAATCTGGGCAATTAAAGGAGACACAATAAAAGTGAGAAAACCCACATGCAAGTCTTGCAATGCTGCCTGGTGAGAACCCAAGTTCAAAAGTCTACCTCAGCCATTAAAAGTCGATTTACTCAAAGGACGAGTCAAACCTCTTACTGGCTCATCTCAGGTAATAACGCCGCCGTGAAAACCCGAGCCCGGGCAACTCTTGAGGAGATTGGCGGCACTAACTGAGCAATACGGTCTTGATGTAACGTAGCAAATCTCACACGAACAAGCCCAAGGGAAAGATTGCACACTTTCTCGGCGATCTACAGCACAGCCATCATGAAACCACAAAAAATATATACATCTTTTTCTGAGTTTGATTTGCATCTGAATTAATTAACCGAGTTTAAAGTCATTAAGGACAAACTCTTCAATCAAATCAACACATCTAATTAATTGCATTAAATGACAGAGGAAAACAGACATGGAAAAAAAGAAGCACGTTGGCAAAAAGGATCAATTGAAGAAGCGCAAGACAATATTGAGAGACGGGAAGCTTGCAGGACCTACCTGCCCTCCATCCCCAAAGCAACTCAGCTCTTTAGCTTCCATTGTGTACAGGAGGCAATAATTTTTGCTGGCTGAAGAGACTGGAGTCGCCTCCCAGCTCGCACCTCCAGCAGCTGCCGGCCGGCTGCCTCCTGCACACTCACGCAAAAGAGTGAGCGTGCGAGATGGGGAGAAGGGGCTCTAAAAGAAGAGGGTGAAGGCGAGTGGGTGTCACAAAGAGGGAGGGGAGGATGCTGCGCAAGCACAAGTCTACCTGCCACAACCCATCAAGCCAGCCAGCCTTGGAGACAGCGCCAAATCAACAGCTGGCTCCCGTGTGATGTCAGAGCCCAAACAGCCAGTCGCAGCAGCCGAGGCCGGCCGACCGGCGCTACGGAGGGCTGTATGAACCAAAGTCGGCGCCTAAATGGGTCTCTTCATTAGCTACTCTGCTCTTCGGATGGAGGCGGGGGGAGGCGGAGAAGGAGGAAAGGGCATGCAGGGACATGGAACAGAATGAGATGGAAGGAGGGAGGAAGGAAGGCGGCATAGACAGAGAGTGAGAGCGCAAAAGGGGAAGAGGGAGGAGGAGGAGGGGGAAGCAGGGATGCAAACCTACATCGAAGGGGAGAAGGAAGTTGGCAAGCACAGACGAGAAGAGGAGAGCGGACGGTAACGAAACGACTGCGGCCTGCTAGGTGCTCAAACACCAGGTGGAGAGTCGATGGGGAGGCGCTGGCCGCTGAGAGGCCGAGCTGTTCACTGGGCGAGTGTCCCAATAAAGCTGGCACCCCGCTTCTCACACAAGTCCACGAGGCTACAGCTAATCCTACTTGACTCAGAGAACCTGAAATACCGCCCAGAGCACAGACTGAAAGAAGCCCTGTACGAAAGCAATCTACTTGAAGCAAATTACAAGCTTAATGGATCTGCTGGAAACAATTTTCTGCCTGTACATAATGAGAGCAGAGCACTGACCACTTCCATTTCATCTAAATGTGCCTTTAATCACTTTGGAGTATTTGATTGGGAAAATAATTAGAGATCATGACATGCCTAGAAGTGTTAATTTCATTAAAATATCTAATATTGTGAGAAGATGGGGAGGTCAAGGTTTAAGCCATCCTCACTCACTAAGATGTGCACTGCGCAGTGTCTAGACTGCCATTTTGTGATAGTTTCTGAACGTTTCTCAGACATTCAATAGAAAACACAGTGGGCGGTGAAGTTCCCACTGTCACTTAGCAACTAGCATCAGGCTGTGACAACCATTCCTTCTTTCGAGACTTCAGCAACAAATGTATTATTGTGCTTCTTTTATCCTATGAAAAGGTCACTGATTAAACAGAAACAATTTATGGATTGACAGTTGAATTATTTAAGAGCCTGCTGGACCAAATAACACAGGAAAGGAAGATTTCCCCTTGGAAGGTGATTAATTATTTAGCCACCGAGCCACATCTTTTTTGAGCGAAAGACACAATATCCTCAACCTCAATATTGGACATCAGCTTCAAATCAACCCTTGATCTGTGCAGGTAACAGTGAATTAGGGCATAACCACTCAATGATTGATAATACATATTTTACCATTTCCTACCCGGGATGATGGACGAAACACAATAAAATGTCGTAGGAGGGAATACTTAATGCCCATGTTTATTTTTTTTTTTTACTGTGGAATAAGAAAAAGTATCTGCCAATCTATCTGCACCAAGCTATAGTGCTTGCTTCATGAAAATGACGCCACTGTATTGGTATGCTCAGTCATCCATGCAGTAACTTTAATCTCTGTACATTTTGATCATGAGGCAATAATTGCCTATGTTGATACATCAAAATGACCGGGCCACTGATTAGACAAGCCCGATGAATTATTCGCAATTTCACGTGACAAGCAAATCAAAATGAATGTTTTGCCACATTACACATGTCTTGCTGACGACAATAAATGGTAAACTTCTCTAATTGCATTAATATTCCCCACGCCAAACGTGCAATATGGGGAAAACAGATTTGAGGAACTGCAATTTCAGCAGGAATATTTACGATGCTATTTTGCTTGGATGTTTTTGCTCAAGCAAACACGACGCACATGCAACTTTAAAACCACTTCCTAAACATCAAAACAAACGGGAAATGAAAATGGCTAGCAATTAACATGTGTTGGCAATGCATGCAAACCTTGCAACACAAACAGGCCGAAAAGTTACTTAAGATCAGCGTGGTGACTCTTGCAGGAACAGGTACATACCAGCAGCTAATGTGATTGCTTTGCTTGCGTATTTAAGTTTCCTTTCGGGCCATACTCTTTACAGTAAATAAAAAGACGCAATATCAGAATTGACGGCGATTCGGGGCTAAGCTGTCAGTGTTGAGAGCTAACACCGGCCGGGCCAGCTGGGAGCTGTCACACACTCGCGAGACTGCTGTTTACAGCTGCTAGCTACAAAGTGCGACACGCCTCGCTTCCATAAGGCAACATAACTTCTGTGAGGGGATCAAGTGTTCCCTTACCGATCGGCTTCACAAATTCTGCAAATTGTATAGGAACAGCCTCGAGTTGTTGTGAGTGACGACGTGAGGTAACGGACACAAGCAAGCCGATCGAAAGCGGTGGCTCCTCGGCTACTTACGCTCGACGTGAGGGCGTTGGAAAATATGTCACGGCTTGCCGGCGTCCGGTGTTAGTGTGTGTATTCATACAGTCATTTTCGCTCTAAACTTCCTCGATAACATACGTTTAAATGATTGCTGGTGTTATTGTTTGATCCATGAGTGTATTTTGTGCGTGTGGCTGCTGTGAATTACTTGTAATAGAAAGTTGATCGACTTGTTAACGTGATGCTGAGGGTCGCAAGGGACGTAAACCGAGTGCACCTCCATATTTTGCCGGGATCTTCGCTTCCCATGATACAGTTCAAGCTGCTCTTTCCAAAACAAGTTTGTTTTTTTACGTTCTACTTTCATAGATGGTAGGTGGAAACGCATATGCTTACGCAAATCAAGGTGACGACAGCGATCTTACCTAGTTATACTGACCAAACTATGACGTATGCCATGCGATCAGTCGCACATCGTGCAATGATTAAAAGCTATGGTGCATTTTGCCTGTCATACTTTTGTCGGGGCTGAGATTAACTGTACATTATTTAATGCATACTGCACAATTGTGCTGGCCTGTTGTCATTTGATTGAATTTGAGTGTGAGTGTGAATGTACACACATACACGCGCGCGCGCACACACGCACGCACATCATAATTCCATATTTATATTTTGGCCAATTTAAATCCAATGATAATGGTTGAACAAATGTGACAAATTTGAGGTCTCATGGTAAATGATGAAATATGAGGATTCTGCCTGATGCCAGTAATATGTCTTATAAGCCTAATACATTGATAAGTAATTGTTATGCACCCGTTTATAAACAAGTCAAAAGAATTTGCCTGCTTGTGCCTTCTTTCTGGGCGCAGCA